>NW_017731849.1:798679-817942 GCF_001890085.2 Hipposideros armiger
GAGGGCAGTGTCACTGGCCCTCATATGTGGGATCCGAACCGGGGCCCTCTGGCGTCCCAAGCGAGTTCTTAACCATCGCGCCACTCGGCCGGCCCCAGTCACTATTTCTTCAAATAGGTTCTCAATCCCTTGCTTTCTCCCTTCTCCTTCTGGTATCCCTATGATGCAAATGCTGTTATACGTGCTGTTGTCCCAGAGGTCTCTTAAACTATCTTCATTTTTTCAATTATTATTATTCTTTTTTCTTCTTGCTGTTCCAATTGAGTGTTTCCTGCTACCTTATTTTCCAAATCACTGATTTGATCCTCTGTTTCATCTAGTCTGCTGGTGATTCCTTCTGCATTCTTCATTTCAGTTATTGTATTCTTCACTTCTGAGTGGTTCTTTTTTTCATGGTTTCTATGTTTTGTTTTGTTTTTTATGCTTGCAATCTCTTTGTTGATGTTCTCATTAAGTTCCTTGAACATCCTTATAACCATTGTTTTGAATGCTGTCTCTGGTATGTTGCTTACCTCCTGGTATGTTGTGTGTGCCCTCCTGTTATAGTTGACTCTTGATTGCTATTGGCACATCACTGGCTGGAATTGACCCTCAGGCTGATTGTCTGTAGGGTTTGGCCACGTCCACGGCTTACAGGCTGCTGTGTGAGAGGCTCGCCTCACTGAGTAGGATTTATTCTAGTGGGCTCTGGTGCCTGTTGAGACCACCCATTGTGTGTGCTATTTGAGGGGCTATTTGGGCAATGCTCTGCTGTGGTCTGAAGCCAATCTCCAAGTATGTTTGTACTGAGGCCCCTGGTGAGGGGCTCCAATGCAGGCCTCCATCACCCACTACCTGTGACTGGCCTGGGACTACCTGGTAAGAGCTACAAAGCGATCTACAATTCTTTGCTTCTTTGCTGACCCTGGAGGCACATGGGAGAGGCCACGTTGCTAACTGAGGACAGCTGTCACCAATACCAGGCCTGGAGTAGCTCCATAAAAAGCCAGGACACCTGGAGGCCTGCTGCCTCCTGTCTGCTCCCTTAGGGTTCAGCTCCTGATAAAGCCTCATTTGGTACATGAGTTGGGTGAGACAGGGTCTCAGGGAGTTACTAGAGTGGAAAGAATTGTGGTCAACAGATTAATGTAAACCCTGTTTTGGTGCCAATGCCAAGCCTGGAACTACTCAGCAAAAGTCTTAGAGCACACTGAGGCCAGCTGCTCCCTGGCTGGGTCCTGAGGACTCCAATAATTTTGTCAAGAAAGAGTGCAATGCATACAGGGTTGGCTGCTCTGGGAGAAAGTTCCTCTGGTGTTGGGCGAGTTGGGTAAGGCAGGATCTCAGGGAGTCAGTAGGGTGAAGCAGCAGAGTTCACCAGGCCAATCAAATTTAGATTTGGCTGGAGGGGGAGGGCTCAATACAGGAAAGATGGTGAATACCTGCTGGCTGCAGGGAAGGAGACCACCCTTTATAGGGAAAATGCTGACTGTCTTTCAGCCCTCACACCAAAGCCACACCCCAGCCTGCCCTCCATATGCCTCCGATGCCCCCCCCCCAAGTTTCTGCCCCTTCGCTGGAGCCCAAGGTAAGTGCCTGTGAGTGAGTGAGCCTGTGTGTGGGCCGTTTAAGAGGACATCTGGGTTTCCCACAGCCTTCTGTCCCACCTGAATGGCCAGAATCCCCACTGTTTTTCACAGCCCGATGTTGTGGGAGTTTCTCTTCCCAGCAGCAGTACTCTGGGCTGGGGAGGCCAGTGTGGGGCTGGGGTCTCTCACTTAGGGGGAATCTCCATGGCTGAGATACCCCTCCTGATTCTCAACTACCACACAGAAATTTAGGACCAGCCCATTTTGTGTCTCCACACGTCCTACCAGTTTTGACATGACTTCTTCTTTATATCCTTAATTATAAAACTTCTGTTCAGCCAGATTCAGATGGTTCTCCAGGTTGATTGTTCTATAATTTAGTTGCAATTTTTTTTTCTTTAAAGATTTTATTATTGGGGAATTGGGGAAGGGGAACAGACAAGTTGCTATCCTTTTCTTCTTCAGTCTAGTTGTGGAGAACGTCGCTTCACTGGCCCATGTTGGTTTTATCATTGCACTCTTCCTGGGTGAGGCAGTCGCTCACCGGCCATTGCACAGTGGCTCACAGCAGCTCACGAATGCTCACGCCAACTACCAGCCAGCCCGACTGCAGCCTATGCCGTCGCCCAGCTCCTCCAGGTCAAGCTGTTGTTCACCATCTTAGCTGTAGAGGGCACAGCATCACTGGCCCTTATGTGGAATCCAAACCGGGGCCCTGCTGCTCAGAGCTGGTGTCCCAAGCCAACTCCTAACCAACGTGCCACTCGGCCAGCCAATTTAGTTGTAATTTTAATGTGTTCACAGAAGAAAGCAGGCACAGTTTTTATCTACTCTGCCATCTTGGACTTTCCCTCATCAAGTAATCTTTTTTGTTTTTTGGTTTCTTTTTTAGCTGAGCCATCCTGCCGCCTGTTGGCAGCTCAGCTCAGGCCGGGAATAGAACCACTGTTGCTCAGAGCTTTCACTCTTGAGCAAGCTCTTAACCAACTGAGCCACTCGGCCGGCCCCCTCATCAACAAATCTTAAAATGCTCTTTTGGGCTGGCCGAGTGGCGTGTTGGTTAAGAACTGGGTTGGGATGCCAGTGGGCCCCGGTTCGGATCCCACATGTGAGGGCCAGTGACACTGCCCTCTACAGCTAAGATGCTGAACAACAGCTCAACCTGGAGCTGGGCTGCCGTGAGTCGCCGGCGACGGCGTAGGCTGCAGCCCCTGTGGCAGTGGGTTGCCATGGGCTACCGTGTGTAGCCAGCAGCCAGCGTGAGCAGCCAGCAGCCGCAGTGAGCAGCCGTCTAGAAGCCGGCGACTGATCTGCCTCGCCCGGGAAGAGCGCAATGATAATACCAACATGGGCCAATGAAACAACGTCCTCCACAACTAGACTGAAGAACAAAGCAACAGCAACTTGTCTGTTCCCCTTCCCCCGATTCCCCAGCACTGTTCCCCTCCCCTAATTTCCCAATAAAATCTTTTTTAAAAAAAATGCTCTTTTGATTCTGCTCTCACCTGTGCCCTATTGTGAAGAATTAAGCATTGACTCTGCCCCAGCATGTTTCCTGGGCTTATTCTTCAAGTTCCTGCTCCCTTGGGCAGAATTTAGTTCCTCCTATTTTCTAGACTGTTTTTTACACTGGTAAAATTAATTGTTTATGTGTCTGTTTCCACACAAGATTGTGCTCTCCCAGGACACAACCACGCCTTATTTCTCTGTAGTTCTGGGGCTCTGGCCCAATGTACACACTCTGTGACTATTTGTTAAATGAATGATAATAAACAAATATTTTTAAAGTAATTAGGAATGTACAGCATTCAAAGCACCCCACAATTTGGAGTGAGACAATTGTGATGTAGTAGAAAAATGAAGATTTGGTAATAGATAAAGCCCAGTTTCAATCTCATCCCTGTAGCTGTGAGTGGCCGTGTTGGCGTTTCATACACGCACTGAGTCTCAGGTACTTCAGTTTGATTGTTATGAGGGTGGGGTCTGGTTTCAAATCCTGGCTTGACCACTTGCTATCTATGAGATCTTACGCAAGTTACTTCACTTCTTTGACTTCACTTCATCTGTAAATGAGAAAATCATGGTATCTGTCTCACAAAGTTGTTTGTGAAGATCAAATAAGATGATATATGTAATATGCTTAGGATAGTGCCTGTTCCCCATTAAGTGCAAAATAAATGTTACCTCTTGTTACTGCATACACCCAAGCATACCCATACATTTAAGCCTCTTACTTTTGTTCATGCTCTTTCCTCCTTATCATTTATTTATTTTTTTTAAGATTTTTTATTGGGAGGAATTGAGGGAGGGGAACAGCGCTGGGGAATCAGGGAAAGGGGAACAGACAAGTTGCTATCCTTTTTTTCTTCAGTCTAGTTGTGGAGGACATTGCTTCACTGGCCCATGTTGGTATTGTGATCATTGCACTCTTCCTGGGTGAGGCAGATTGGTCGCCGGCCTCTGGATGGCTGCTCACGGCAGCTCTTGGCAGCTCCCACCAGCTGCCAGCCGCTCACGCTGGCTGCCAGACACACACAGTAGCTTATGGCAGCCCACTGCAAGAGGGGCTGCAGCCTATGCTGTCACCGGTGACTCACGGCAGCCCAACTCCAGGTCGAGCTGTTGTTCACCATCTTAGCTGTAGAGGGCATTGTCAATGGCCCTCATGTGGGATCCAAACCAGGGCCCTGCTGCTCAGAGCTGGCGTCCCAAGCCAACTCTTAACTAACACACCACTTGGCCTGCCCCCTTCTTATTATTTTTATCAAAATCCTACACATTTTTCCAATTTTTCAAACCAGAATTTTTAGCTAGCTTGTTTTTTATTTAACATCTATTTAGTATTTATGAGAAGTACCACACATAACAAGCATCCCCAAACTTGGCTGATCATAGGAATCATCTGTGATGCTTGTAGAAAATACAGACTCACTATCATATCCCAGAACTTCTGAATCCTAAGATGTTCATTTTTAATAATGTGCCAAGCGGTCTTTATGATAAGCAAGTTTAAGAAGCATTGTCATATAGCATAATTCTCAAGTGCCCTGGCTTTCAAGTCAGACCAATTTGCCTTTTGAATCTCTCTCTCTACTGAGCTCTAAGACCTGGGTAAGTTTCTTAACTTCTCTAAGTCTCAGCTTAGACTAATCCTTATGTGTAAAATGGGAATAATATTGTAATTGTATCTATTAAATAGGATTGTAGTGAGGATGAAATGGGATATTATGCAATGCATTTACCACAATGCCTGGCAGAGTAACTGCTCAGTCAATGTAAGGCTATATCAAGTGCCTGCTGTGTGCCAATACTTGTCATATTACCTCTATTCCCCCTGCCAAGATATCATTATCTTCATTTTGCAGATAATACTAACTTACATATGCTGAATGGTTACTATGAAAAAAACAGGTTCATATAATTTATCTTATCCAAGATCATAAAGCCAGCCAATGGCAGAGCCAAGATATCAGTCTAAACATTGGTTGCATCAAAGCCCACCAACTTGACACTATACCACACTGACACACAAGCTCTTCTTCTTTAAACTGGTATAGCCTTCCTTATTTTTGTATCTCTCATGGTATCCTTATGTCTCTGTCAAGTTTTCAATTTATTTGTAATCATGTCTTATCACCTCTGTAGACCAGTGGTTTTTAACTGGGTTTTTCCCCCCGAGGACATATGGCAATGTCTGAAGGTATCTGATCTGGGAAGGAGGGTTGCTACTAACATCTAGTGGGTAAAGGCTAAGGATGCTGCTAATCATCCTACAATACATAAGACAACGAGCCCTTCCCAAGAAAATTATCCAGCTCAAAATGCCAACACTGCCAAAGGTGAGATAGCTGTAGGCTGTAAGGTCCCTAAGAGCAGGAACTAGGTACTACCTATGTTCATGTCCTCCACAGTAGTCTTTCTCAACAGGCTGCATTTCACAACTACTTGGAAAGATGCCTAAATCACTCCAAAATGCCTGAATACATTGGTGTGGGTGAGGCCTGGGCATCACTATTTTTTCAAAGCTCCCGAGGTGATGAAAATATTCTAAAATTGGATTGTGACAATGTTCATACTGTTCTGCAAATTTATGATAAATCATTGAATTGTACACTTAAAATGGGTAAATTTTATGAATTTGTGAATTGAACCGCAACAAAGCTTTTTTTTAAAAAAAAAGAAGAGAAAAGCTCCCCGGGTCTTCTAATTTTCCCTCCGTGAGTGAGAACAGCTATTCTTAAGCCTGTATATAGTGCTTTGTTCATAGTAGCCACTCAGCAAATATTAACTGTGCAAATTGAAACATAACTGGATTGATTTAAATGTGTGGAACAAATGGCCTCTATATTAAAGCCAGAATATAATTACTTTAGGTTCCTTTAAAGGTTGTAAGCCCGTCATAGAAAGTTGTATTAGGGCCAGCTGAGGGGCGCGATGGTTGGGAGCTGGCTTGGGACGCCAGAGGGTCTCAGTTCGGATCCCACATATGAGGGCCAGTGGCACTGCCCTCTACAGCTAAGATGCTGAACAACAGCTCAGCCTGGAGCTGGGCTGCCGTGAGTCGCCAACGATGGCATAGGCTGCAGCCCCTGTGGCAGTGGGTTGCCATGGGCTACCATATGTAGCCAGCAGCCAGCGTGAGTGGCCAGCAGCTGCGGTGGGCAGCCGTCCAGAAGCCGGCGACTGATCTGCCTCTGCTGGGAAGAGCGCAATGATGGTGCCAACTTGGGCCAGTGAAGCGGCGTCCTCCACAACTAGACTGAAGAACAACAACAACAAAAAACAACAACAGCAACTTGTCTGTTCCCCTCCCCCTAATTCCCCAGCGCTGTTCCCATCCCCCCAATTCCCCAATAAAAAAATCTTTAAAAAAAAAAAAGAAAGTTGTATTACATTAAAAGGGGTAAAGTTCTTTGGCCCAAGAACCTTGGCAGTTGGTCACTCCGCAGCTGGCCGAGTGATTGCCTTCCTGGGGACCACTGCAACATGGAAAAGGAGCTGAAAGGGTACTCCATGTGCATTCACAAAAAACAGGGCACTCGGCTTCCTGCACCCCCAAAATAGAAAGCATCTCTTTTCCCAGTGAATGTTGGGGGGATGGGCTTGTTATATAGCCATGAAATCATCCATATGCCTTAAGAATTTGATGTGAAATTTAACTATCAACACCCTCCTTTTCCAGTTAATTTTTTTTTTCCTGATTAGGAACAGTGTGATGAAACTGACCTATTTTTGTCATTTGGTATATTATTACAGGCCTTTGTGAAATTCTCAACTCACATGAACAAGAAAAGGAAAATCCTTTTTGCCTGTGAGTGTTGCCTTGTTATCTGGAGAAAATAAATGATTATCTACTTTAGATTTCTCATAGGAAAAATAAATTGTCCACCTCCCTTGGTGGCAGCAGAATAAACAGAAGTTGAGTCACTGCTCTATTTGTAGAGGGTGAAACAAAGGACCTGGTTTCCCCTCACTGGGTCCCCTTTAAAAACATACAGACAGATGAGAGTAGCCTTTCTGTGGCTGCAAATATTTCATTCAGTTTTGTTTCACCCTTTTCTGATGAGGATTTGTAGACTTTTTTTTTTTTTTTCCTATCGCTGATTACCAGTGAGATATTTTAAGTGTAACGCAGGTCACTCTCAGTTCTTATCGATTCCTGGTACTGTGGTAAAAAACCGACAGGCTCCTATGCTGATAAGCGTTGTTTTGGATTTGTTCCCAAAGAATGCACACAGGCTACCTTCATAGTACGTCCTCCTCTGTCACTCTTCCTTCTGACAAGGTGAGTTTTTCTTAATACCCCTTGTAGTTATGTGATCCTGCCTTCTCAGGTTGATATCTGTCCCCCTGGTTATGAAGAAACTTTGAGAAGTGCCATTATGGAAAGGCTTATCTCGCCTACTAAGATTCCTGGGCTCCCCACTGAGCATGGAAGGCCAGGGGAAGCCTGGAGAAGGGTCCTTCCGGGCAGAGCCCTAACCCCATCAAATCTTCTGTAGGGGATTAGATGGAGAATGAGACGCCCATCTCACCCAGCTCACCACTGGGAAGTCTGAGCGACTGCTGGGGAAGTATTTCCATAAATTAAGACTTATGAGACAGGGCGGGAACTTTTTTCCTCTCACCTTATTTAACTATTGGGTGGTGGTGGTACAGTAGATTTGACCAAGCAATAGATAGAGACCTTGAGGAAGTTAGTCAAACTCCGTGTGCCTCCGTTTCCTCATCTGTAAAATAGAGGTAAGCGTGTATATCTCTTATGCTTAAGTAGTCAATAAATGAGAGGTATTTTCATCTTAAGGCAATAGTGAAACAGAGGCTTTGTCAGCAGAGTAAGGCAATGAAGTTATTCGCTGAGCATAATTTTACATTGACAGAAGAAATATTGTTTGCTTATTGCTCTGAAGTGCCCCCCTCCAAAGAATTTGAGGACTTAAAGCCTGTTTCAGCTACACCCAGGGAGGCCCTGGAGAGTCTTCTAGTTGGAGCCTAGTGATTTCCAAGGCGCAGAGGCCCACAAAGTGCTCCTCTGGATGCCCTGCAGACTAAAAGTGGAAGAAAAGGTTGGGAGGGGCCCACGGAGGAGGGGAAAAGAGGCCACATTGGAAAAGGCCTCTGGTTGCCCATGTGAGGTTGGCTCTGTAAGAACTAGGAGGTGACTCGGCATACACAGAAATCCTTGGCACTGTCCTGTAAGCTGCAATTGTTTGGCCAACAGTAACATTTTGCTTCACTTCCTGGTAATAAACTTTCCTGCCCACCCATTCAGATCGTTTGCACCTGACGGAGATGTTTTCCTGGAGGCCTCTAAAAAAGCTGGGAGCACGTTAGGCAGGATGTCTGCAAGGGTCTGTGAAGTGCCAGGTCTTTAGTCTGGGAGGGAGAAGATGGGGAGAAGCCAAGGCAAGGTCTGAAGAGGAAAAGAAAGTTCATGGCAACATCTTCCTGGTGAGATCAGACTTACACCATGCAATGAGATTACAAAGAAGACAGGAAGTTACTGCGTTGCCCCGACTGGTGTTGGGAAAGTTCCAAGAAGGGAGAGATCAATAGGGACAAGAGTAGTCAAGGCTCATAAAGGGGACACAGGTATGAATATTGATGTAAGCATCTGCTCTAGTTCTTTCATTCTCACCACTTGAGAGTTAGGTGTTATTTTCCCCCATTGTAGAAATTGCAGCACAGTGAGATTTAAAACTATGCCCATGCTCACGCAGCTAACAAGTAGCTAAGTCTAGATATGAACCCGGGTTTGTATCCAACACCCTTCCTCATCCCACTCTCCCTTGGATTTGAGATGAGATTTGAAGAATGATTATGAACTGGATAGGTGGGGTAATAAGGAAGAGGCATTCCAGGGGTTAGTTCAGTAGAGGGAAGTATGGTTTAGACTGGCATTCCGGAAGGGCAAATCCTCATTTCCTTTACTGTGGGAATTGCTGTGCAGAAATAAGACAAAGAGAGTGAAAACATCCCAGCGGCCTTCTTTCCTTGGAAACTCTCCTGATGATCTGGTGCCACAGAATTTTGCCTAGGCAACTTGTGAAAACAGTCCAACACAGTGCTGGAAAGTTCCAACAGCCTCTCCATGATTTTACGAGCAGATGGCATCATTTGGATCACATTTCAGGACTTACAGATTTTGTCCAGGAACTTTTTATTCCCATTTTCTGTGTAAAATCCCTATGAGTCTTGACACCTTGCCTTGCTGAAATATTTCCTTCGTAAAGTCTACCCTCCCAGTTGGTCTCTACCTGACTGAGCTGCTGGCCAGTTTAAACAAATAATAATTTTTATAATAGTAATTTATGCCTAATTTTTTTCAAAAGTAATTGAAACTAAAATTTTTTGTGGGAATTTGTAAAGTCCATGTTGAATGTTAATCTTCCTAATTTTGGGGCTTTATCATACTTTATCATCATTAATATTATGAGAATCTCAGGAACATAGAATGAGGTTGATAGGACCAATACTCCTAGTTTGCAATGCATTATGGACAACACTACCTACATAGTCTTGTTTCAATTTAATTGTATGCATTTTTTTTGTCACCTTCACCTCCCACCCCCATTGCCATTTGCCATCTCCCCTCCCTCTATACACACTCACGTTCATGTGTTTAATGTATATCATTCCACCACTCATACTTTTATTCACACATCTGTGTAATAATGAACAACATAAAGTATTATTTTATGTTCTAAATCAATTGCTTGTGCTAAGCATTTTGACTTTTACTTTTTAGACTCAATAATACATCTGTGAAGTATCCCTTTTTGATAAATGTAGATCTAGTTTTTCTTTCATTGATGCACTGTATTTGATAATGTACATATACTACATTGTATTCATCTAATCTCTGTGGATGAACCTTTAGGATGGTTCCAATCTTAGCTCTGACAAACATTAATAACAATGCTACCATGCGTCACTTTCCCCTTGTTACTTTATGAAAGGTTTTATAAAGTATTTACTCAAGCATGGAATTTTCTGGGCCATAGGCTAAACGCATACTTAATTTCACTAAACACCGCCAAATTGCTCTCCAAAAGCTTACACTCTCACCAAGAGAACATGAGGCTTCCTGTTTCCCCATTTTCATCAGCATTTGATGACATACAATTTAAATGTTGCATAACGTTGAGAGTAAAATGGAATCTGAGCCTCTCCATGAACTTATTAGCTACAAGAGCTTTCCTCCTTCTGTGAACTGCTTATTCACATCCATTGCCCATTTTGCTGTGAAGTTGCCCATCATTGTCTAGCAAATTTACAGGAACTCTCATATACTCGAGATCTATATCTGTTCACAATGTGCGGTTTTTATCAATATACTTAATATTTTATCTCAGTATGCCACTTAGTAGTCACCAGGTAACTTTTCATAGGCCAACCACTCTTGAACAAACCCTTTTTGTTTTAATATAGTAAAAACCAATAAATTTTTCCCTTTATAGTTTTTGGGTTTTGTTTTTTTAAAGACAAAATCACTATTACTTCCATTTCCAGAATGGCAACACGGGGAGTCTGTGAACTCACTCCACAAGAAATAACTCCAATGGGTAGAAATTATATAAAAACAACCATTTAAAACCTCTAGAAATTGTCCTAAGGGCATATAAAAAATGAAGAAATATTTATCCAAGAAAACCTACTAAATCTCCGTAATAACCACAGATCTGCAGTCCTTGAGCCACCACTGCTCCTTCCTTCTTTCCTCATTCATATCTCTTTAAAGGCTGAAGCTCCCATCTGGGTGGGTACAACCAAAAACACAAGGCTCCTTCTCCTCTCAGTTTCTCATCATGAAAAAAAAGTAACTCCCCAGGAGTGGCAGACTAGGAGCATTTCTCATCCTCTCCTCTCCCACCCAGCCCTAAGATGCTGAAGTTAAATTCCTCATGAGTATGACCATAAAAATAAGGGATTCCCTTCCTCCACCGATCCCATATTTATAGGGGCACAGGCTTGGCCTCCGATGTGGCAGGCTGAAAATAATAGGGCCCTAACCAGAGATTCCATCCTGGGAGAAGCAAACTGAAAAGGCCAGAGATGATCACACCCCCCACGGCCCCATCCAGTGTCCTGCTTGTGAAGCAGAGTGTCATTCCAAGAGAAGAATGCCACTGGTTTCAGTTCCAGAGCAGGGGCTCAGAGATTCGGCCCAGAGTGAGAGGCCATCGATAAGATCAGAAAGTTCCAAAGCTCTTGCCAGAGAAACTAACTTTATCTGAAACAGTGTGTGAGAAAGTTCAAGCCTAAGATCACTCTCAAAAACAATGGAGGTTTTGGTGGTAAGCAGTTAAGAGGGAGCTGGTAGCTCCACTGGAAGTTAAGAAGTTAAACCATTAATCACCTAGTTTACCAAAAAAGAATCAGGGAAAGATACAGCTAAGGAGAGCCTTCCAAGGGTCAAAACAAACTTCGAAGACTGAGCTCATAAACTACCTCTGCAAAGGGCCTGAATTTAATTGGATCAGACTGGGGAGCAAGTTAATATCCAGCACAGAATCTAAAACAATACAGCCAGCAGCCAGCAGCAATTAGAGGAGCCTAAGCTCAGTGTGATACCAACACAGGCAGACAGTTTAACAGAGATACCAGGGAAAGGGGCAGTCAAAGCAAGTCCTGATGAAATCACTGTCATTCCAGTGTGACAGTCCCATTTACAACTGTGTCAATAAAACAAAATTCTTAGGGAAAAAATTTAGCCAAATTTTTGTGTACACTTAAAGCTGCAAGACACTGCAGAAAGAAATTAAAGAAGGCCTAAGTAAATCATCATGGATGTGAAGACTTAATATTTTTAAGATGGTGATATTCCCCAAATTGATATAAAGATTCAATGCAATCCCTATAAAAGTTTCAACTACCTTTTTTTTTGCAGAAAAGGACAAGTTGATCCTAAAATTTGTATGAAATGCAAAAGACCCAGAATAGCCAAAACAACCTTGGAGAAAAATAGCCAAAGCAATCTTGAAAAGGATGCTATTGAGAAAGTGAAAAGACACAGATTGGGAGAAATATTTTCAAATCATGTATCTTATAAGAGTCTAGTATCCAGAATAGTAACGAACACTTAAAACTTAACAACAAAAAAGACAAATAATTTAAAAATGGGCAAGGGATTTAAATAGACATTTCTCCAGAGACTGGCCAATACAAATGGCCAATATAAATATAATGTGAGCTACATATATATAATTTTAAAGTTTGTAGTAGTTGCATTTAAAAAACTAAAAAGAAATTGGCCACACTAATTTCAAGAATATATTTTATTTTGCCCAATATATCCAAAATAGTAATATTCTGACATGTAAGTAATATAATGTAATTATTTGTGAGATAGCTTACTTTTTTAATACTAGATCTTCCTAATCTGTTGTGTTTTATATTTACAGCACATCTCAATTTGGACTAGTCACATTTCAAGTATTCAGTAGCTGCATGTGCCTGGTGGTCACTGAATTCCACAGCATAATTCTAAAGCAATCTATGCTCAACCCTGTCATAACACTTATCACTCAGAATCACTTAGAATTATTATTGTGCTTTCCTAACCTGTCTCCCCTTGGACTGTAAGCCCCCGGAAGGCAGCCAGTATCTTCACCACTGTTATATCCTTGGCATCTATTATAAGGCCCACTGCACATATGTTTGTTGAGTGTTCATGGTTAGAAGGTAAGTATGCTGACCTTATCCCACTTGAGATGTTCACTTTCATGGTCTTTTATACCCTTGGGGTACCCAGAAAAACTGGAACTTGAGAGCCCTTGCCTGAAAAAAATGCTATTATTACCTTCTCTAGTTAACATTAATACTAATCATTACTACACTCAGTCATTTTTAGTTTTCATTATGTTATTTGACACCAATTTCCCCATGAGATGGGTAGAATGTGTTTGTGCTCCTTCATTTAAAGGTGAGGAAACTGAGGCTCAATGATGTTAACATATCTGATCAATACCCAGTGGTGTGCTGGTAAATGTTTCACAGCAAGCTTTCTAGGGAGGGAAGTGGATGAGGAAGCCCTGACTGATAGCATTTGCCAATTTCCATGGTGTAAATACTCCCACCATAGCAAAATGCAAGCTACTAACATCATGTCCCTGAAACGTGAAGTGGAAAAGAGATGCTCACAACTGGCCCTAGCTCCAGTGTGAGCCAACTCCAACACACCAATGTGAGAAAGAGAATTTGTGGAAAGGAGGTGGTAACTGATATTTCTGAGTACCTGTTAAGTACTGGGTAATCTACATGGTGCTTTACCAATATTATCTTACTTAATCATGATAATAAACATTGGAGGTAGGTATTCATTATCCCCATTTGAAAGCGGTGGAAAATATGACTTAGGCTAGGTATGATGCCCAAGCTTGCTTGCTAATATATGAAGTGATATCTTGGCTAAACCAATTGCAAACCCTCCATCTTTCTCCTTTCCTTTTCAACTATCCTCCTGTGTATTTGAGTTCTCTATTGCTGGTCTTTGTAAAAGTCTTTTTTTTTTTTTAACCTGGACTATATTTCTATGTTAGCTCCCCCAAGACCAGGGTCACATCAGCTTGGCTCACTGAAAGGTCTTACAGCTTTTTTTTCTTATCCAGGAAGTTTTATGTTCTCTTCTAAACTATGTTAGGGTTTCCTCAGAACAGAGGCTCTTAGAGGCTGGGACGAGGAGCTCTCAAAGAGGGCAAATATAAGTGTACGTGTGGTCTTTCTGGCTCTACTGCAGGCTTGAGTCCACAGTAAATGTCAAACTGAGCAAGGGACATGTAGAATAGGACCACATCAGCAGTGTGGCTGGGATGGGAGGAGAAACGCATCCGGCTGACACAGTTTCTATTTCATTTCCAGCAACCTCAGCTTCAACCAAGGATGAGTTTACAAGAAAGATGTTTCAGAAACAAAAATTAAAAACAAAACTGATAAGTGAAGGAAGCAAGGGGTTTTTTGAAGCAAAATTTTTGGTGCAAAATTTCATCTTCAAAATCTATTTATTAGAAACCTGGACTCGGGTGCCCAAGGGGCTTTATCCCAGCTGAGGAGCGAAGAATCGCAGGCTGCCATGCACCTCACAGCCGCTCGGGGTTTTTAGAACTTCAGCTATAAAAATGGGCAGAATTTTCCTTGATCATATTGGTGGTACATATTTTCTTGTGCAAACTGTGATACGATTCTGACCAACCACTCAGAACTCATCTCCACTCTCTTCACAGGCGCCATTGCAAGGCATTTCCTTTTAACAAGGTAGTGAACCTGCAGTACAGTGAAGTTCAAGACTGGGTCATGCTCACTGGCCACCACATGGTTTGAGATGTGAGCTGCAAAAACTGTAATAGCAAACTGGGATGGATCTATGAGTTTGCCACTGAAGACAGCCAGCGTTCTAAGGAAGGCCGTGTGATCTTGGAACGCGCTCTAGTTCGAGAGAGTGAGGGGTTTGAGGAGCATGTACCATCTGATAACTCTTGAAAAACAAGAGATAACTCCATCTTTTCTCAGGCCTCCTTCATTGAAAACAAAAATCTACTTACAGGGCCGGCCGACTGGCACTTGGGTTAAGAGCTGGCTTGGAACGCCAGCTCTGAGCAGCAGGGCCCTGGTTCGGATCCCACATGAGGGTCAGTGACACTGCCCTCTACAGCTAAAATGGTGAACAACAGCTTGACCTGGAGCTGGGCTGCCGTGGGTCGCCGGCAACAGCATAGGCTGCAGCCCCTGCTACAGTGGGCTGCCATAGGCTACCGTGAGCGGCCAGCAGCCAGTGTGAGCTGCCAAGAGCCGCAGTGAGCAGCTATTCAGAGGCCGGTAACGGATCTGCCTCATTCAGGAAGAGCGCAATGATAATACCAACACGGACCAGTAAAGCGGCGTCCTCCACAACTAGACTGAAGAACAAAAGGACAGCACCTTGTCTGTTCCCCTTCCCCCAATTCCCCAGCACTGATCCCCTCCCCCAATTCCCCAATAAAATCTTTTTTTTAAAAAATCTACTTACATACACTGTCATCTTAGTATCAGAGTTGGATTCATGAACTGCGGAACAAGAGGTTGTGAGAATCTAAAATGGAACCTTTCTTTCTTTTTCTTAATTTCCTATTTTCTATCCAACAGCAGTGCGTAGAGAGAACATTATGCAGATGCCATTCATTTTTTTTCCCTATGTTTACACCTTGAGGCAGAATAGTCTATCTGCAGCTACATGGTAGCTATGTGAGGAAAAAAATCTGGGCTATTAGAGTGAAAAGTGTATTTTATGTAAATTTTGAAAGAAAAATGTCTCAAGAGCATGGTTTTTAAACTTATTTGGGCTTCACTTTACAACTTAAAAAAAAAAAAAACAATTATTTCACTTGATTTGCTAGCTTCAGAGAAGAGATCCAAATTTGTGACCAGAGCTAAAGGCTCAGTGTTAGTATGGCTTCTGCTGGCCGTCATGCCATATTCTTGTTGGAGATGAACCGTAGCACCCTAGCCCATTCTTTCTTGTCAGTCTTGACCCAGAGATGTCACCGTTCCTAGTTATTTGTCACCACATAATTGGTGTTGATTGGAAACTTCCTGAAATGGGGCAGAACTGCTTGGTTGTTTTTTTCATGTAACTTAAACATAGTAATATAAATAAAGCAATAGTTGGGGGGGGGGAATCTATTTATTAGTCTCATTGATAGATCATAGTTTCTTCTAGCATAGAGGGGGGAAAACTGGCTACTTGCTTCCACCCGAACACAGCAGGAGTTATCAAACTTTACCCTCTCTTTCCCTAGAGTGCCAGAAATAATAGTTTTTGATAGGTGCAGTGCAGCATATGGTTTACGTGCATGTCTCTAATTCTTACAACAACCGTAAAAGATTAGTATTATTATCCCTGTTTTAATCTTGAAACTAGGGCTCAGACATTTCAGTAACTTGCAGAGACCCTCATCTGGGACTTGAACCTGAGTCCACCTAACCTACAAGGACATGGTGTCTCTATCACACCATCCTGAAAACAAGACTCAAACCAAAGGTCTCCTTACTCAGCAGCCTCTTTTGGGCTCCCTTTCTGCCTTTTGTTTCCATTGTCCCATGTTTCCCTGCTTGGCCAGTCTCCTTGATGCCAATCTCAGTTTGAAAGCTGGGCGAGTGACACCTGGCATGTGGGCAGACAGATAATTAAAAGACACTTTCCACCTCTCCTGTGTTCTCTTTGGTTAAACAAACAGCAGCTAACGAAGCTTGCTGACATCAAAGTTATTCTCCTGTGGGAAGGCATGGTGCTTACACACCCGTTTCATAGATCAGGCAAACAGAGCACTAGGGAAAGAACCAGACCTACTCAAAACAAATAGGTGGGAAGAAGAGCCTAACACTTTGTACCCTTGCCTCGTCATTAGTACCTGCTTACATAGATTACTTTTGAGATAATGTTATTATTCTAAAGCTTGATATCGAGAGGTACATTTCAAAACATATCCAGAGAAACAAATTATCTGGGTTAGATGAACACTTTTTGCCCAGACTGTCCAAGACCTAGCTAATGTGACTTGGGGCTCCCTTTCATGGCAGAGAATGGATCATTCACCCATGAAGGGGACTTTGGATATGTAGGTTTTGCAAAGAAACTTGAAGTATGGCAGCATATTGTGGCACTGGAAAACTTAAAAAGGTAAATGAGGAAACCCTTCCTAGTGAAAGAAAGTCACAAAACACTCACGGGTCCATAGGGATGTACAGTTTCAAAGATGTAGTGGTGACAGAGCCTGTGACATCAGAGTATGGGCTGTTCTCTGACTTCTTTGTCAAGGGGGCTGAAGATGTATGTTTTCACCCATCTGTGGTGACTCTGAACCATGTTGACTTCAGCTTTTTTGGGAATATGAGGTGATGCATGTTTCATTTATTCATTGACTCAACAAATGTTTGTTGAGTCCCTGCTGTGTGCAACATATTCCATTCCAATCTGAGGATTCAACAGAAAACAAGACAGAGAGTCCCTGCCTTTGTAGAAATCACAGTCCTGGTGAGAAGACAGGTAATATTCAAGTGTTTACAGGGATACTAACTTTGCTAACGTTAGCCACAGCTGATCTAATTGTGGGTGGGTAGGGGACGGTGTTATTTTAGAGACAGAAAACCAAGCCCCTAGAATATTAAGAATCACAAATCTAGAAATCTAACTGATTGTGATTCGATCCAGATTTTTAGGTGTCTGCATCCAATGCTGTGTCCAAATATGGGAAAACCAGGCTTAATTTATATCATCTTAATTGACAGGCTATACCAGGAATGTAGCTACAAAATAATTGAAAGAGCTATGCTATTAATTTGTTATGTTGGGTCAGGACTCCAGGGCCTGCTCAGAGCGGCAGAGCACAGCTGAGCTCAGTAGGTGGAGGGAACAGAACATGCCACTTAGCCTGCCTGCAGATCAGAACTGTGTTTGTCTTTCTCACTTCCTATCTGGTTAGGTAATTAAGTGGTGCCCATCTGCCACTCTCCAGGCACTCAGGAAAAGACCAGTAAACAGAGTGAAAATATCAGATGGAAACTCCACCCAGACCTGCGTCTTCTACTTTCAATTCTACCTCCATAACCAAAGGCCAAGTGGACCTCCCAACCTTAGGCATAGCTTGATTGAAGGAGGCAATTTATGGCACCCTACCAAGTAATGTTGGCAATGGAAGTGGCTCATCTCATAAATCACCTAGAATAACCCTTGTTCAGTGCTGTCTCTTCCTAGTCCAATCCTGGTCTTTTAGGACACAGACCAAGTATATTTCCTTGTAGACTTTTCTGACTACTCTATCAAGCTCACATTGATCTCTCTGAATTCATTTCCATTTACATGAGTATGAGTCCTCTATTCTGACTCTCCGTTTATGAGGTGGTCAGGGAAGCAAAAGTGGTCATAATTTGGCAGTATTTGCCAAGGTACGGATCATTAGATAAAATTAGTCCTCACCTGATCATCCTGCATCACTGCTAAAAAATTGCCCACATCACAGATAAAAGCCATCCACTCATCAGTTTACAATGGAAGAAAAGAAGGTCAAAAATAATGTCAAGATCAGAATGTCAAAAGATTAGGGAAGGCCCTTAAGAAAATTGATAGCAACTTACTTCTTTTTTAAAAGTGACTCTGTGAGTGTATTAGTTTTCTGTGGCTGCTATAACTAATCACCACAAGCTAGGTGACTTAAAACAACAGAATTTTATTTTGTCATAGTTCTGCAGGCAATAAGTCTGAAATCAAGGTGTCAGCAGGGCCACACTTCTCCAGTGTTTCTAGGGGAAAATTCCTTCTTTGTCTCTTCCAGTTTGAAGTAGCTGCTGGCATTCCTCCACCTGTGACCACATCAGTCATTGCCTTCCCCTCGGCTGTGTGTCTTCTCCTCCTACTTCTCTCTTACAAGAGAACATGTGACTGCATTTAGGGTAAGTGCAACATACCTCATTGCTGAATATCACTATGGTCACCTTCTAAGTACTCCCCTTGGGAAGCTATGCACTGATGCCAGTGCCTAGTCCACCCTTCAAAGAAATTTTGGAACTCTTTTTCTGGAATGGCTCTCAGAGCTGTCATCGTATTACCCTTGATGTCCTGAGTGTCATCAAAATGTCTTCCTTTCAATATTTCCCTTATCTTTGGGTAAGAAAGAAGTCATTGGGGGCCAGATCAGGTAAGTAGGGAGAGTGTTCCAATACAGTTATTTGTTTACTGGTTAAAAACTCCCTCACAGACAATATCCTGTGAGCTGATGCGTTGTCATGATACAAGAGTCATGAATTGCTACGAAAAATTCAGATCGTCTAACTTTTTCACACAGCCTTTTCAGCGCTTCCAAATAGTAAACTTGGTTAACTGTTTGCCCAGTTGGTGCAAATTCATAATGAGTAATCCCTCTGCTATCAAAAAAGGTTAGCAAATTGTTGCAACAAGTTTGCAAACTTGATTGGTAGACTTGGTATATCCTATTGGTTCTGTTTCTCTAGAGAACCCTGACTAATATATACGAATAGCCAAATGATTTGTGTAGGTGGTAAATGCAAAAATGGTTCAAGGGTGAAAATATTACACTTCGTTGGGGTGCCCAGGAAGAGCTACATGAATCTAAAAATTAACAGAAGAGGGGCCGGCCGAGTGGCGCGATGGTTGGGAACTCGCTTGGGACGCCAGAGGGCCCCGGTTCGGATCCCACATATGAGG
>NW_017731849.1:819742-821758 GCF_001890085.2 Hipposideros armiger
CCTCTGGCATCCCAAGCGAGTTCTTAACCATCGCGCCACTCGGCCGGCCCAATATTTGGTCTTTTATTCACTCATTCTTACTAGATTTGTATGATCCTAAAGCATTTTACCCTGGTCCTCTTTTCTGCTTATGTTCCAAAGAGAAACCCTTCACCCTTTGTTCTCACTTACTTGGCTCCATTCTCAGAATTTGGGGGAAGAATCAAATGGCTTCTCTTGCCTTAGGTTTTTAGATGTCATTAAGAGTGTATTGGTCATGTAAAAACTATGTTTTCCTGGGGCGGCCGGTTAGCTCAGTTGGTTAGAGTGCAGTGCTTATAACACCATGGTTGCCGGTTCAATTCCCACATGGGCCAAGTAGCTGCGCCCTCCACAAAAAGGTTAAAGATAACTATTTGACTTGGAGCTGATGGGTCTTGGAAAAACACACTGTTTCCCAATTGAAAATTTAAAAAAGAACACTTCAAAAAAAGAATAATTAAAAAAACACTATATTTTCCTTTGCTGACAAGATTAAGCCTAGCAACTTGCTTTCACATATCAATAGTTACTTTTTTAGACAATTTGCCCCTAGGCACTACTTAACACCAGGACACAGCCTTGTACAAGACTGTTGAAGTAAAATTTAACCGTGTCTTTTTAAAAAAAAATAACAGAGATGTCGGAGTTTTCTCACTGTTTGCTGCCAAGTAGTTAATCAGTAGATTGTCCTGAACCGTACATCTGCATGCGTATTAGTATTGACTAATATTTCTGCAGGTTCTCTGAGTTTAGTCTTTCCACCATCATCCACCCAGATGAGCTGCCATATTACAGAATGTCTAGTCTTCTAGCTGTTTCCACACAAATGCCATTCACACCTAAGCATTTAGTGACTCCAGAAACTACAGGTGAGACCACATCACAAACTGGTCATCTCCTATTGTTTCATAGGTCATTGCTTGACACACACACACACACACACACACANTGAAGAACAAAACGACAGCAACTTGTCTGTTCCCCTTCCCCCAATTCCCCAGCACTGTTCCTATTCCCCTAGTTCCCCAATAAAAATCTTTAAAAAAATAAAAAAAATAAATAAAAATAATAATAATAAAAATAAAAATTAACAGAAGAGTGAATTTTTAGGAATTTTGTTCAGTGAGAATTTTGAGTCTCCTTTGTGACAAATTATATATAAGTCTGCTAGTCAGTGGTGAAGACTACATTGAAGCTCAGGGCTGTTTGATTCCAAAGCTCATCTGTGCCCTTTCTATTCCATTCTTCTACCTTGTTTTGATATTTTACCCTTTAAAACTCCCACATTTACTTAACAGTAAACCTGCCCCTCCCCCCAAAAAATTGAGAAGTAATTGTTCCTTAGGGTAGACTCTATTCATTTCTTTTGGCCACTACAGAGGATGCCAGAGGCCAGCTCCCCCTAAGACACACTGGCAGTAAGTGTCCAGCTGTCAGCCTGGATGCTCGCCAGGTCCTGCTTCCATGATCTCTGTAGCCCCACCCCCATAGATATCACGGTGCTGGGAGGATGGCCACTGGACATGTTCTTCCTCACAGCTAGAAATCAAAGTCACTATGGTTCCTCTGGGTTCCAGCTTCCCACACTGCTGTCCACCTGAATTTAAGAAAAAGAAGTTGCTAGAAGAATAACAGAAAAACAGCAAAGACGTCTACGAGTGGGAATACAGCGTGCCATCATTGCCGTATTTTTAGGTTGTTAACTTCATGCCAGAAAGTTTATTTCATCTTGAGCTATGATGCTTCTGCTGAAGGTTCCTTGACACCAGGAAAGCAGTCATGGTTTGGTTAAGCTCCTGGAGAAACAGGAATCTGCCATGGACGTAGTTTGTTTGATGGAAATTTTGGCATGTGTGAAATAAAAGCAGAATTGTATATAAAAAAATCGCTGAATCTATCAAGCATTGCCAAACTATACTAAGTCTGTTGACCAAGGTTTAAAAACAGAAACAAATATTTGGTCTTTTATTTATTTATTTATTTTTTAAAACACTT
>NW_017731849.1:823401-873436 GCF_001890085.2 Hipposideros armiger
ACACACACACACACACACACACACACACACACACACACACCATCCATTCTTCCTGCTGCTTCTGCCCTGGAGCAATAGGCACACTCTCCCTCTGTTATCTGCAGAATAGTTGTTCTGTATTCAAATCCTGGAAGCTCATCTGCTTTTAGGGAGTGGCTGTAACCAAGCATCTTCTCAACAGGAATAGATCTCACCCTATAAGAAAACCTGTATCGGCTGCAAGGAGCATGAAGACCCTCCAGCTAACTGTAAAAAGTGGAGTGGTTCCATGATGGGAGTGTCTGGGTATCTCTGTGTGACATGGAACCATAAGGTTTTTTTTGTATAACAGTGGATTACACAGATATAGTGTGTGTCCTCTTTGGGGCTATAAAACATCTCTTCCACTGGTTTGCCACAGCATTTTTAGCTCCCAACAATATATTTAAATATCCCTCTAGGAGGAAAACATGTTATTGGAAAAGTCCAGACTGTTGAGACATTGGTGCAGATTATCTTAGCTGCCCCTTTGGAAAGAGGGGAGAAGCGGCTGAGAAAGGACATCAGAAGAGACAGGGTCAATTGTGGGAGGGCTGGAAGAGAGTAATATAGAATTAGCTGAAGATTGGACTCTTCACAGAAAGACAGGCAATGGTGAGGCAGCTGAGTAACAGATGACCATATTAGTCAGGGCTCTTCATGTCACAAACACCAGGCACCCAACTCAAACTAGTTTAAGAGGGGAAATAAAAAGGAAATGTATTGGCTCACTTCTCTGGGAGGAATACTGAGGCAATCCACATGACTGAAAAGTGCTCTGCAGGAACCAGTCCTCAGGACAGAGGTTCTCCCCAACACCAGGAGCCATTCTCTTTCCCGCCATCACCCATCACCCATCACCCATCCCTGTTTATTTCCCCTTGGTTTTATCACACAGACAGGCTTGCCACATAACAGAGAAAATGGTTTAAGGGAGTTCTAGCCTCAGGCCCATACACAAAAACAACTTCTTTTCCGTACCCCGTTTATGAATTTCGAATAAGGCTCTGATTGGCCCTGCTTGGGTCACATGATCATCACTGCACATGGGGAGGGAAGGGAGCCCCACCAGGATGACAAGAAAAAAAGGGAACAATTATCCAAAGAAAAGGAGTGTCATAAGCTGACGAGGGAGGATAAGAAAGTATAATAAGCAAACAAAACAATCGACAGCTATTACCAACCTCCCGAGGGGTCATAGATGGCCTGAAAACAAAAGGCACCCAGAAAGAGGATGTGCCAAAAGAGAGGGATACAAGGAGGAAAGTGCCAAAACCTTTGTAGAAGTCACAGCTCCCCTTGGTCAGATGACAGTGGCAGAAAATCTGAAGCATTGAGAGCTTTTGTGTTACCACACAGAGTAGTTAACCGATAAAGTCTAAAGCGGTCATACCTGGAGTAGAAATGTTATAGTGGGAAGCAAATATTGACTAGAGGCTGGAGAAGCCTGGAACACACTCTTTTCCAGTGCAAAAGATCCAGGGACTTGTACAGCTCCCTCCACTCTTGCTGTGCAGCCAGGGACAGCTTGAGTTCAGAGGAAGGACAAGCACAGATGCAATATGCCCTTTCCCACATGGGTGGCTGCCTCCTGCAGCTTGCAGAGCAAAGGGCGAGGCAGGAGGAACTACCTCACACCTCAGCAGCTCCCCAATCTTAGCATTCGCTACAGCTTAGAACTAAGGACAGTGCAGAGACTCTAAGTCTTGATTTTGACTAATCCAGGTGGCGAGGTTTGGGCTTAACTACAAATAATATTGAAAATTACTAAAAACAGGAAGCAGCCACTAAAAGGTAGATGATATGGGGCAGAAGACAACATAAGACACCGAAGAGGGGGATAAGCAAACCATATAACCTAAAAGAGAAAAGTTACTTAGATTAGAAGGGTGCGGTAACTTGGTTCATTTTGGTATCTTTCAACTTCCTCGATGATGTTTTTGTCAATCAATAAAACTATTATTCTATTTTATTATTTTTTAATATTATAGCAATGCAAAAAAAACTTTATGATTAGTCACACCTGTTCTTAAAACATCTTTAGCCATTTTTATTAATTTGGGATTCATCATCCATATATCTTAATCCATGTAGATATAGATATAGAGATACTTATGTCTATATCTATCTACATTTCTCTACATATCTATACATCATATCCATTTCCTCCAACTTGCCTTTTCTTTCTTCTCTGTCTGCCCCATCTTTAGATTCCTATTCATTTTGTATCAGTTACAAAATTTTCATCTTTTGTGTTCTTGTTGCCAGTTGAAGTTCATGACCTTATGATTTCCTCTTCTATCCTGAAGTAGCTAATCATAAACAAACAAACAAACAAATAAACAAAACAATTATTTTAATGCTACCATAGGTAGATCACTCTCTTTCTTTTTCTTCTTTTTTATGACTCTTCTCAAGTCATAAATCACCCCAAGAGAAAATTGCAAGAAAATGCCCTGGCTCCAACAATCTTGTGGAAAGTCTTCAGAAACTCATTGGTATGGAACGGATGAATATTGAATGTGATGAAAGCAACCACTTTGGTGGAGTCCCAGGAGATCTGAATGCATAAACATAAGCCCTGTGCTGTTTAGGAACCAATAGCCAATATAAATAAATCATCTGGAAAATGGTAACTTGAAAAAAAATACAAAAAGGTAAGAAAATGAAAAGAATTACTTTTACCAAAAATGTTTCTCAATCAATAGGAGGGAGGACCGGGAGATAAATAACAGATTGGATGTTTTTAAAGAGCCCTGAATAACAATTTAAGTACACTGTTTTAAATTTCTGAGATTTCTGAATTTTCACCACAGCAAGTCTGTGCTTACACAATTCATGTTGACTGTTTGTCTGCCATTTAAATTAAAACACACACACACACACACACACACACACACACACACACACACACACACACACCTTTTCAAGACGGGTCTTTTAAAAATCTCCTCTAAATGGAAAACAACATTCATTAATTATTAGGTTACTTCACCCAAGCAATACAAACCACACAAACTGCTCAGTGGTTTGGTGCAGACGGGTGTCTGAAATCATGCCTTCAACTTTGGATGCAATAAATGGCATCAGTGCAGTTCTGTATACAAAACCTTAAATGTAGCACAGGCGATACAATAAAATGAGCTGACTGCCTTGGACAGCAGCATCAGAAACTGGAAAACAGAGCAACAATCTCACTTTTAAAACATAGATGTGGCGTGAGCGGCCAGCAGCCGCAGTGAGCGGCCGTCCAGAAGCCGGCGACTGATCTGCCTCGCCCGGGAAGAGCGCAATGATGGTGCCAACTTGGGCCAGTGAAGCAACGTCCTCCACAACTAGACTGAAGAACAAAACGACAGCAACTTGTCTGTTCCCCTTCCCCCGATTCCCCAGCGCTGTTCCCATCCCCCCAATTCCCCAATAAAAAAACAAAATCTTAAAAAAAAAAAAACATAGATGTGGGTCTATCATTAGATTGCTGCCATGTTTTTCAGTTTGGGAGAGAAGAAGGAGAGTAGGGATCTGAATGCAGAAAAATGAGTATCCAGAGAAGCCAAGAACGCACTAACTTACGGTTCTAGAAGGAGCCAGGTCAAATGAGGTTCTCCTCCTCCCTCCCTCCCTCCCTCCCTCCCTTCCTCCTTTCTATTTCACAAATTTCTTGTTTGTAAAGTTCAGGAAAGCTTTTAATTTTTTCATGTGAAATACCAAGAAATTCCCCATTTTTGAAACCTAGAGAAATTAATCAATTTGAGGGAAGAATAGAATTCCATTTATTTCATATTCATCTGGAAAATCAGCAGTGTCCTACATGGCCATCCACACTGCTTTATTAGGAAAATGAGATACAGTAGCTTAATGGCCTTTCATTAAGAAGTGAGTGTATCCATTTAAAAAATATCCTAATGTCTCAAGAAACCATTAAGAATAAGAAATAAGGCTTGCTTGAATTGAATGTCATGAATACGAAAGCCACATGCATCTTTCACTTCTGGGGTTGGCCCATGTGGCACATTAGAAGGATATATATTTTTTCTTGCCCCTTTAATGCAGAGTTGCAAGGTCAGAAGTGGTTTGTAAAGGATATAACCCTGAAAAATCAATGCAGAAGAACAAGAAGTTGAAGGGTCAGCAGGGTCAGACATTTTTTGTGGGGCTATCCCACAGTCAAATTGCTCTCCTATGATTCCCCTAGCTCTAGAGAAAGTCAGTTTTATTAACCCAGTTGCAATCCAATTACCTCTTTAATTGTTCAGATTTACTCTTGGCTAAGGTTCCCAAAAGCTTTCATTTATTTCTAAAACTACCTCATTTTTAAAGAGTGCTTTAAAAGTTTTTCGTCTTTAAAGGATCTGCACAAATATCAAATGGTTCTATTTCTATTTTGCAAATCTGGTCGTAAGTCTTAAGAAATGGCCCTAATCTTGTGACTATCACTGTGGCCAGGACAAGTGCTTGCTTGACCAAGTGCTCCAATGACATGAAAGGCAACAGAACAGCAAGTCAGCCTGGACCTTGAAATTATGGTCACCTTTTGCATTTGAAAAGTATACTTAGTATCTTTAGTGTCTACTTCTATTGACTAGATTTTTAATTACAAATGTATGAGGGAGGTTGGACAATTAAGTTCTTGAACTTGTTGAAACGATGTTGCTAACCTTTTTTGATATCAGAGGGATTATTCATTATGAATTTGTATCAACTGGACAAACAGTTAACTGAGTTTACTATTTGGAAGTGCTGAAAAGGCTGCGTGAAAAAGTTAGACCACCTGAACTTTCTGCCAACAATTCATGGCTCTTGCATCACAACAATGCACCAGCTCACATGGCACTGTCTGGAGGAAGTTTTCAGCCAGTAAATAAATAGCTGTATTGGAACACCCTCCCTATTCACCTGATCTGGCCTCTAATGACTTCTTTCTTTACCTAGAAATAAAGGAAATATTGAAAGGAAGACATTTTGATGACATTCAGGACATCAAGGGTAATACAACAACAACTCTGATGGCCATTCCAGAAAAAGAGTTCCAAAATTGCTTTAAAGTGTGGACTAGGTGCTGGCATCAGTGAATAGCTTCCCAAGGGGAGTACTTTGAAGGTGACTGTAGTGATATTCAGCAATGAGGTATGTAGCACTTTTTCCAGGATGAGTTTTCAAACTTAATTGTCTGACCTCCTATGCTCATTTTAACAAGTAAAAGCATACTAAAACTATGCTATAAAAGTACAGTAAAAGTTAATCATCTCTCCCTTTATCACCTTTATTCCCACACCATGACAAACACTCCCCACTCCCACTGTCATGTCAACACTTTGAACGTCAATCAAGCCAATGGCTCATGAGTACCTGTAAGTGTCATTTAGTGCAGGCTGGAACTCAGGGCAGACAGAAAGCACTTACAGGGGTCCCTTCTTCTCTTCTGTGGATGGACTGCCTTGGGCTGGGTGCAACTAGACATACCATGGGGCTGTACTACAGAAAAAAAATCTCACCTTTCTGTGACTCTTCCTTTTTATGGGGCAAATGTTGGGATGTGCTTGCCAAAAGGGGAAAATACACTTGAGATTCGGTACCACAAGGGTTAGAGTGGGTGCCAGCTATTCAAAGGATTCTAGGATCATTATTAGTTAGCATTTGATAGCCTTGTGAGAAATTAAGTTGGAGTGCAGTCTCACTACCCCACCCCCAGGGGAGCAGTGGCCCAAGGACCAGCCAGCTTATTGCTAGCAATGCAAGTGAGACTCAGGGGCCAACAAGCCAAGCATTCTGCTTGTCTCTCCAGAGGAACTTATGTTAAAAGCTCCCTTTGTGCTTACCCATGTTATACACACACACACACACACACACACACACACACATACACACACAAATATAAAGGGTTTGTTTGTATATTATCAAAACAAAGACATGGGATTATACTAGACATATTATTCCGCAGCTTGGTTTTTTCATTTAATGCATCATGACTTCCCCTGATTGAAGTTGAGGAAATTGAGGACCAGAGAGGTAAAATGAGTCGTCTATAACCAGGAACCATGTAGTGACTGAGCAGAATTGAAATCTTTCTGCCTTTGTCCACTACACTGCATGGCCCTCACATTACCCCCACAGCAGCACAGAACTTGCCTGAGATGGGATGAGTAGATGCCAGGCCCTTTGCTGGTATAAAGCTTTACAACTTCTGCTCCTCTGCAGAAGTGCAATTTCATTCCAGATCCTGCAGAGCTGAAGCATCGGACACTTTTTGTTCTTACTTGACAATGGGAAGACAAGTCCCAGGGATGGTCTCTGGGCCTGAAAGTGTCAGATGCCTAAGAGGCAGAGTAAATAAGTGACGCAGAGAGACTGACTAAAAAGTCTTTCCTCTTTAATCCTTGTCGCAAAGTCTATTTGATATATACATATACCTCATAGTGGAAGATGGCAGCTTTGTTTTATGAACCTCAAGGATCACAACAATAAATTTGTCTTTTCTTGGCACAATCTATTTCTCAGTTTAGGAGAGTTTTTTTTCTAGGTGTCTTTATCTTGTTTGTGTATAATTTAGACAAAAAAATTTAGGGGACAATCGTCACATATTACATTGTCTTTCCCAGGATTGTTTAAGAATAGAGAATGTGTATACACATAAGCTCCTGGGGCATGCCTTTCAATGGACAAATGATATTAACATATATACAAGCTTTTCTAAGTGAACTGTGAAATATATCGTAACCACTGAGAAACAACATTCTCTCAGTAACTCGTCTCCCTGCTACTTCTCTTACTTCCTTTCAATATGTTCTCAACATAGTAGCTAGAGGGATACTGTTAAAATAGAAGACAAGCTCACCACTGACTACCATTTCAACTATAATAATGGTAATGCGAAGTGCTTTGAGGAAAAATAAAACAGGATAGGGGGCTAGACAGTGATGGGCGGTGCCATTTCAGAGAGAGTAGTCAGAAAAGGCCTCTCTGAGTAGACCACATTGGAGCAGAGTCTGAACCAAGTCAGGGAGTGAGATGCGGATACATTAGGGGCAGAAGGAAAGGTAGGATTCTAATTCTTGGCAGATAAATACCACAATCTCAATGGCCTAGTCATAGAAATGTCCTTCTACATAAATGGACCCTAATTGCTTTCATTTCTTAGACAATTAGTTACACCATGGTATTGTTTAAATCCGCTCACCAAAAATTTTATTAAATGAAAAATTTCGGCTATTGACGCTCATCTCCCTCAGAATAAATGCCAAAGTTTTTCAATGGCCTGAAAGTCCTCCCTCTCTGTTCTGCCTCCTCTCTGCTCACTCCCTTCTCCAATTCTCTCTCCTACCTTGTTTACTACCCCTCTCCCCTCCCCTTGCTCAACTCAGCCATTCTGGCCTCCTCGGCAGTCTTGGAATATTCCAGACATGCTCCAGCTTAAGGACACTGCACTTGCGTTTTCATGTGTCCAGAATGTCCTACTCCCCTTGAATTTTATGAGTCACTCCCTCACCATTTTCTGTTCTTGACTGCAACATTGCCGCTCAGAAGTTCTTTCCTGGCTAACCTTTCTAAAATTGCAGCCCCACCCCTCACACAAATGCCTTAGCCCTTTTCCATACCTTATTTCCCCCCATAGGGCTTAACATTTTCTAGCATACTATAGTCTATATTCTTATCTAATTTTCTTGTCTCTCCACGAAGTTAAGGATTTGGGTGGGGTGGGGTGTGAGTTAAGGTTTTTGAGAGAGGTTTTTTCTTGTTGTTTTTTTAAACTTTATTGGGAAACAGTGTGTTTTTTTTTTTCCAGGACTCACCAGCTCCAAGTCAAGCAAGTTGTTGTCCTTCAATCTTAGCTGTGTAGCTTTGCGCAGTGGCAGCATTGTAGCCAATGAGGTTTATTTGAGGCGCGATTATTGCTAATTGAAAACTTTTCCCAATCTTAGTTGTGGAGGGTGCAGCTCAGCTCCAAGTGCAGTCGCCCTTTTCAATCTAGTTGCAGGGGGCACAGCCCACCATCCCATGTGGGAGTTGAACCGGCAACCTTGTTGTTAAGAACATGCACTCTAACCAACTGAGCCACCCGGCTGCCCTTGAAGGAGGTTTTTATTGTTATTATTGTTGTTTTTCTCACTGCTGTATCACCAGCACCTAAGATAGTGCCAAGCAGCATGGTAGGCATTCAGTAAATACTGGCTGAATAAATGTGACAACTGTACTCAACACAATGATTTCTTCCTTTTTTTAAACAATACTTAGCATTTCAGAGTTATAGAGATTTGAAGCAAGTTTTTCCAACCTGAAGCATTCTAGGTGACATCAGATTTAGCCCCCAGGCTTAGAGTAGGACAGGAAACATGCACTGTGCATTTTCTATATCAGGAATTTCCAGGATCCAGGAAGGCTACAAGGTTGGAATGTTAAACCATCCAAATAGCCCAGGGGGAGCCAAAGCAAGCGTAGACAAAGCCATTGCACTGGGTGGTGCCCCGATGAAGGACCATGTCACTCTCACTCGGGAGAAATCGCCTCCAGCTTTTCAGTGCAGACTTGTTGGAGGATGAACTGGCCACTGTTGATTGAGTTGGCTCCCAACAGAGCTGGTCTTCAAGCCTTCCTTCCAAGAACTCCCATTAGAGGGTGTTCATACCTGCTCTTTTCCCTCCTTCTTTGGACCTTACAACCAGCACCCTCTCAACTCTGCTCCCCTCAGAGAGCGTGTTGCTGCCCCTCCAGTGGAAAGGTAGATAGGACTTGTTTGCCTTTATTGGAATGTGAGCAGGGTAGACGCTGGTCATCCTTATGGCTTCTCTACAACCAGATGGGAAGTTGGCCCCACCCAGCCACTGGGAGAATCCTTTGAGAATGTTCACCCCTTTGTTACCATCCTGTGGCACATCTAACCCTCTTTGGTGTTCGATAAATGTGCTGCATGAGTGAATGCTCTATTATTTATGTCTCTGGTTAATATAGAGCCTCTTGCAGAAGAGTTCTCTGCGAGACTGTGGGCATTATACCGTGTTGGTAATTAGATTATCCCCTAGGGACCTGTGGATGAAAGTAAGCATGTCTCAAATGTCATGTTTCAGAATCCTAAGTATAAAAATCCATAATTGGCTGCCTCCTTAAGAACAAAGAGAATGATGGCTTGTCTGCCCAAGAAGGATATGTTGGAAGAACACAAACAAAGGATTGTTGCTGTAGGGAAATGAGATTTTTAAATGACCTGGGAAAACCTGATGGCATGGTATATTGGAGTAAACTCTGTGAAGATAAAAACCAAGCTGGGAATGAAGCTAATCAATGCTTATACAAAGGCTCTCCAGAAAGCACTCAGAAGCTAATGTTGGCTCTCTCGGGACATTGGGGGAGTTTGAAGATAATCACCTGTGACACTCAGCCTTTCCTTGGGACACAGTTTTAAACAACTGACCTTATTTCTGAGCTGAGTGGATGTCAAAATTAAATTTCTGCTCAGTTGGAACCAAATTCATTCCTAGCCATTTCTCAAGTGAGTTGGCAATACTTGCTTTGAATTCTTTGTCCTACTTATGTGAAAATAATTTGGGGTCATATTGAAGTCTTTCCCCTTTGGGATGAGAAATGGTGAGGAAAGCTGTGTGGCATTCCGGTCCCATGTTAACCTCTTTGTCTATATGTCTGCTTTGCTTTCCACTTTCTTTGAAGGCCTGCTCACTTAACATGGTGGTCATATTAGGGTTCTACATTAGGGTTCAACTCACTTCCACGAGTGTTTGTTGAGTACTCACCATAGGCTGGGTACTCTTAAGTGCTGGAGTGGCAGGTTTGGAGGAGAAAGAATAATATGGTTTAAAGAGGGAGTGTGGTGGAGGAAAGAATCCAGGCTCTGTAGTCAGACTCTTTTTATCTTCTGACCCTGGCTCCACTACAGACCAACAGGGAACATTTGGGTAAGTTATACATGCACCATGAGCCTCTGTCCCTTCAACTATAAAATTGGGGTCATAATGTCAAATTTGAGAAAATTATAGTTTAAAACATATTCAAAATCATATATATGTATATATTTCTATAAGAGCATAAAATATAATAGTAAAAAGAAAAGCACATCACAATCCCTGACTAGGGATTTCATTCCTATCATCAATCACCCAAGCTTCAGTGCTTACATAATTAGAAAATGCAGGGTGTTTTGTTCTCTCTGTGGTGAGTGTGCCTAATTTAAATTCCAGTGCATTCCAGTCCAGATCACATGAGATCAACATATAAATTAAAAGCTGTTTGAATCTCTGAGATGAGATGTAACTTTTGACTTTCCTTCCTGAAGTAACAGTATCATTGCTACTCTACTAAATAACCAAAAAAAGAAAAGCTCTTTTTTTCCCCCTTCTTCATGGACTATAAAATCAAAAAGACAGGGAAAATCATGCCCAATGTTTGAGGAATAGTCTGATTTATTAATAAAATTGCTCCCAGCATATAATAATGTATATATGTACATGTAGTAGTAATACATATATAATAATGTGTATGTATATATGTAATAATATAGCTTAACATAACTATATGTTAATGTAGCTTGATAATTTTAATTAATGATGTATGAAATAGTACAGTATAGCCACTATGATCAATGGCCAATTTATTTAACCTCTAGAGTACAACTTTTGACACATGTGAGGTCTTTTAAGGTGAGTGATCCTCTGAATATAAAGACAGAACATGTGAAACCCCCACCTATGGTTGTTCAGAGCTCCAGGAAACAGCTGACATGTGAGTGAAGCTAAGATATTTAAGGCATCGACTGTCCTCCGTAAGTGAGCATTTCTGGTTTTCTGACTTGAAGATGTAGATATTTTCAACCTTTTAATTCTAGGCTGCCTTAATCCTGTCTCCTATGGTGGGGCACACACCCTCTGAATAAGGCCTGTTTCAGCCAAGAAAAACAGCCTTTGACAGGCCACTTCCTCATATCTCACCTGATGCAAACCAGTTGGCCTATCTTTGCCTGACATCAACAACATTGAAATGTGCACAAATGGTCACTTTACTCCTAAAATGTCCATTAAAAGCCATTCCTATCTCAATTGGATATACCAGTCTTTCTTTGAAAACCAGTCACTGGCCAATGAATGCTTGAGTCAAACAACTGTGTAATCACATTCTTCCCATATCCTGTTCACATAGCTTGATGATTTTAATTAATGATCATTTTTAACTATGTCATGCAGACAGGGCTTTGTTTCCCCCTAAAGTATTTACGACGCCAAGATTTCAGATAGAAATTTACCCTTCCAGTCAGCTTTAGCAGAGCATACATTTTCTTTCCTGTCCAAGGTGAGCTTATGTTTGCTATGATTTCATAATATCACTGATCCAGTGTTCCCTTTTTAAGGAAGTAGATTAATTGAAGGTGGAGAAAGTGTGGGTGCATAACAGGAAAAAATGTTCTTTTTATATACAATTAGTGAGTAATTTGGAAGACATCGTAGAAATCATCTAGACCTCCTCCATACAATGAGGGGGCTGTGTTCAATTTCCTTTGTGTCTCCTCCAGCGTTTGTTAGCATTCTGGAAGTCTATCGTCCCTTTGACTTTGAACTCCTCGGTAACAGTCACCAGATCTTAATCATCTCAGTATTTCTAAAGCCCCTCACAGAGCTGGCACCCAGTAGGACCTCATTACTTGTTTATTAATGAGTGAACTAATCATCTTGCCTTTTCATATGCTTTAGTCTAATACTGTCAATACAGCAAGATCTAATGTTGCTCACAATTTTGTTCTTCAGGATTACAGAATCTTAAACATAAGGTTTTCCCATTTTATATTTTATTTTGTTGCTGTAGGGCACACAAACACACACTAATGATGATAATTATGCTTGAGATGGATCAGTTCATTAATTCATTCAATGAATATTTGCAGAACACCCACGTGGCACCAGTATTACAATGCTAAACTAGACACAGTTCCCTCCATCAGGGAGCTTATAATATAATGAAGAAGACAGACATATAAATATAAAATCATGTAAGTGTTATGAAGGGTAAGCACAAGGAGCTGTGGGAACAGAGGGGTTGTGGAGCTGGTCTGAGAAATTCATTATGGTCCCTGCCTGGATCCCTGTGGAGGGCAAAGGCAGGCCCTAGGCACTTAAGGATGTCTCACATCAATTATCAATTATTCAGTCAGAAGGATTTGCAAATATTGCTTGGTCATATGGATGTGGAGACGAGGAAATATTATGAAATATGTGGGAGCTAAAGCATGTTCCTGAGCCTAATGCAAGAACGTTTTTATAGAGCACTGCAGACAGAAGGTACAACACCACAAAAATCTATCTAGAATGGAAATCCCTTGTTTTTTGTCATTAAGCTATAACTGGGGGTGGGGAGTGGGAAGGATGGGGTAGGGGGTGGGAGTGGGGGCAACACAATTCTTGGTTTTCACCATCTTTCCAAATCACAGACACAACTTAATCAAAGATGAAGAGCAGATGGAGAAGATGGCAGCTGTGATGGTATCAGCAAGGGTGATGTCTGCAAAGAGCCACAATCAGAAAGAACACTTATATCCCAAATAACAAACTGAAATCAAAAGTTTTTGGCAGGATACCTGAGTCATACAATTGGCCCTCTGTATCCGCAGGCTCCACCTCTGCAGACTCAACCAACTGCAGACCAAAAATATTAGAAAAGGGGCCAACCGAGTGGCTCAGTTGGTTAAAAGCGCAAGCTCTGAGCAACAGGGTCGCCAGTTTGATTCCCACATGGGCCAGTGAGCTGTGCCAAGCTGAGCTGCCGCTGAGCTGCCAACAGGTGGCAGGATGGCTCAGCTGGTAAGAGCACGTGCTCCTAACAACAAGATTGCCAGTTCAACTCTTGCACGGGATGGTGGGCTGTGCCCACCCGCAACTAAGATTAAACACGGCACAACGAGCTGAACTGCTCTGAGCTGCTGACGGGGGGCTGGATGGACAGGACTTGGAGCTGAGCTAGCTGTGCCCTCCACAACTAAGAACTAAGACTGAAGGACAACAACTTGGATGTTCCCCTTCCCCAATCCCTCAACACTGTTCCCCTTCCCCAATTCCCCAATAAAATCTTTAAATACACACACACACACACACATATATATATATGAAAAAAAATGTTACGTTGTTGCAGACATGTATTATGTAGTTAGGCCTCAGATGGTTGCCTGTGCTGAACATGTACAGGCTTTATTTTCTTGTCATTATTCCCTGAACAATAGTCTAACAACTATTTACATAATATTTACATTGCATTAGGTATTATAAGTAATCTAGAGATGATTTAAAATATATGGGAGGATGTGCTTAGGTTATTTGCAAATATTATGCCATTTTATATAAGGGACTTGAGCATCTGCAGAGTTTTGTGTCCATGAGGCATCCTGGGACCAATTCCTCACAGATACCCAGGGACGACTGTATATGTATGATGTCTTAGCGATTATAAATGCTGTAAACAGGATTAGGCAGAAATCCATAACTAAGCAATTAATAGTTTATTTTTTAAAACCCTGGGAAGGATATAGTTATTTTTTATTTTGTTTTGTTTTGTATCACATAATCTGAAGCATCCCAGAGCTATGTAAGATCCCATCTGTTGAAACCTTCTAAGCTTGTTGTCAACCTTAGAACAAATATTTTGATTTACTAAGGAGCTTAAGTCAGATAAGAGATTCTGGGAACTGTAGAACTATCCAAAAATTATCTTAAGAGATTTAGTTATTTTCTTAATCATTTATCTGCTACAAACTTCGTTTTAAAAACTTAACTTTTTGCAGCCACTCCAGTTCTGGGGATATAATAAATCCCCGATTAGACCTCTTGATAAAAATAGACATGTAGATTAGTGGCAGATAACAAGGTACCCAAAATGGAATTACATATCCTGCTTAAAATCCTCTCAAAGTTTTGAACTCTTTGAACTTTAACAGGAAACTGGACATTATACATTGGCCCAAAATGATTTTGTAAATAAAAATCCATCACTATTCATTTCCTTTGTAGTGGAGTGTGCTAACTAAAATGAGGCTCTATTTTTTTAAACCAGTATTTTTATTGAGGTATAATTGACATATAACAATATGTTAGCTTCAGGTGTACAACATAATGATTTTATATTTATATATGAATATATATATATATATATATATATATCACTACAATAAGTCTAGTTAACATCTGTCACCATAATAGTTACAAAAAATTTTTTTCTTGTGATGAGAACTTTTAAGATCTACTCTCTTAACAACTTTTCAATATGCAATACAGTAATATTAACTATGCTGTTCCCCATGCTGTATATTATATCCCCAAATACTTATTTTTTGTGTAACTGGAAGTTTGTACTCTTTACCCCCTTCACTTAGGTTGTCCACCCCTCACCCCCTGCCTCTGGCAATTACCAACCTGTTCTCTGTATCTGTGAGTACTGAGTGTTTATTATATTTCAAGAACTTTACATTGATCAACTCATCCAGTCAACTTTTCACAGCAAACCTATGAAATGAGCAGGATCTATTATTAGCCCCATTTTTCAGGTGAGAAAACTGAGGCCAACCTACTTGCTGAAGTTAGCACAGGTAATAAGTAGTGGTATTTATTATACAATCTGGCTCCAAAGTCACTGTTATCCTAGAGGCAAAAGTTCCTCAGTGTGGTCCACAGAACACACACATGAGAATCACTTGGACAGCGTATTACAAAGTCCCAATTCCAAGGGGAAACGACCCCTCTATGGTCTGTCTCACAGGTGGACTCATCCTCCCTTCATCTTTTAAGGCCTGTGGATGTCACATGCCAGTATGTCTCAAACCTCGGGGGCATCAGAATCACTTCTATAACTCGTTAAAAATGCAGACACTGGATATTCATGTTTTGAAACCTTCATAGTTCTAATGGTGGAAAGCTTCCAAAGTTTCCTGTTTCTGGAATATCTTGGGGAAAGAGGTTTATTAGATTTTCCAGGTATATACAATGTAGCCAAAATCCATATCCAGATAATGGAATGTGGTTGCTAAGCTGCTCCACATAGTAACACAGAAGTTTGTCTTCATTGTGAATACAGTTGCTGCTCTGAAGATCTGTTTTTCATGGGGGTGGAGGATGAGGTCGGGAAAAAAAAAAGAGCTATCAAGAGGTTTGATTTCTAGGTAGGAGAGTTATGCTCAAGTACACGTTTGGGGAGATATACTGAAGAGTGCAACACAGCAGCAAAAGCTTAAGAAGGGAGGTAGTCCATAGAGATACTATAGAGATGTCTGATTGACAGACTCTTAAAGAATTATAACTGCTTTCAAGTTTTATGGTGATACCATCGTATCTCCACAATTGGCTTATTAGTTACATTGCTTTTTACATTTTTTTAGTGGATACCGTATTCACCTTTTAACATCATAATCTACCTTCAAATAATATGTTACCACTTGGTGACTTAATGTACAGTGTGAGAACCTTACAATACATTCCTTCTAATTTCTTTTCCCATCAATTGTGCTATTCTTTTCATATAGCAAAGGTGAGAAAAAAATGTATACACATGACTTGTATTCATCTTTTGTTATCGGTATATATTGAGCATTACAATTTTGATACAATTTATTCCTTTCTTAAAATGTGTATACAATTTTTTGGCACCTTCTGTATTTTATTTTTACATGTATTATAAATGCCATTATATATCGTTGGCATTTTTGCTTTAGACCATCAATTATCTTTTAGACTAATTGAAGTAAAAAAGGCTTTTATTTTTACCTCCATTTTTACCATTTCTGGTACTCTCTACTTCTTTGTGTAGATTCAAGTTTCCATCTGAAATTATATTCCTCCGCCTGAAGAATTCTTTTAATATTTCTATAAGACAAGTCAGCTGGTAATTTCTCTCAGCTTTTGTTTGTCTGAAAAGACTTCTTTTTGCTTTCACTTTTGAAAGACATTTTCACTGAGTATGTAATTCCTAGTTGACAGTTTTTCTCTTTCAGTATACTGAAGATGTCATTCCATTTTCAATTTTGCTTAGTTTCTGATGAGATGACAACTGTAAGTTTTATCACTGTTTTTCTGCATCTGATGAATCTTACTGTCTTCAAGATTTTCTCATTATCTTTTATTTTCAGTAGTTTAACTATGTTTCATATAAATGTGAGTTCTATTGGTTTATTTTTTCATTCTTTATTTGTTCTTATTATTTTACATTTACCCAGGTCCAGTTTGGAGTTATCTGAGCTTATTGGATCTGTAGGTTGAGATCTTTCATTATTTTTAGAATGTTTTCAGCCAATTCCCTTTCTCTCTCTCTCTTTCTTCTCCACATTCTCCTCCTTCTGGGATTCCAATTATATGCATATTATACCATTTGATATTGTCCCACAGCTCTTGAGTCCTCCTTTCAGCTTTCTTTTTTCTTTTTTCCTTTGTATTTCAGTTTGGACCATTTCTACTAGGCTACCTTCAACTTCACTGATTCTTTCTTTGACTTTGTCAGGTCTACTGATAAACTTGTCAAAGGAATTCTTTATCTCTGATGTCATATATTTTTTATTTCTAACACTTCAATTTGACTCTGTCTTATAGTTTTATGATCCTGATTTATACACTTGTTGTGGCAGATATTGACTGTTTTTGCCCAAAATCCATTCTTTCTCTATTTCTTGTTTATAAAGCTGTAGTTTTTTGTTAGCTTTTGTTTGTTTGTTTGTTTGTTTGTTTGTTTGTTTATTCAAGTAGAGAGCATAAATGTGTAAGTACAGATTAGTAATGGCTTTCTACAGACAAATTCTGCTCTAACCTACTCAAATTTTATTGGTTAATTTTTTATATGATGAGGACTTTTAAAAATCTTTTTATTATATCTTTTCAACATCTAAAGAGTTATTTTAGCTTTCTTAGAAAATCAAGGAAACACTTTAATCACTAAATGTATCAAGTCTAAAATTCCTGCTGTTTCTCTTGCTAATATTATATTGTTAGTATCTGATAGATCTTTATTGCTTGCATTGCTATGTATTCAATCAAGGTAACATAGTTCTTTCAATTATTATGTATAAATTAATATTTATTTAATTAATTTCAGTTTTCCATTCATTGATGAGCAGAATTTTAGCCTGACCTAAAAATAAGGCATTGTATCAAGATTTCTCAGAAGAAGGTTGCCTGAAGTTCAACATTCTAAATGTTCCCATTTCACAGAGTTGTATTCAGATTATAGCAGTTGGTGGCACTGGGGAGCTGGTGATTGTCTCATCTGTATCATGTGGGTTTCTGGAAAGAGGAGAGTTGGGATTGGCTGAAAGAGAAAAGCAAAGTTTCATACACGAAAAGCTTGTGGAATGATGTGGGGAAACTAGAAGAGAGGTAGATGACATGCCATCTGTCCTTCTGAATGTGAATTCTCATGTACAACTCTTTGATTATATCTTTTTATAGACTGTGAGCCCCTGTCTCCTAGCATTTGCCACAATTATATTTGTGTGTGTAGTTATTTTATTAATGTTTGACTTCCCCACACATGGGCTCTGGGAGTAAAGACCATGTTTGTTTTTGTTCACTGTTTATTCTTATCACCTAAAATAATGGCTGGCGTATATTGGATTGTCATAAAAGTCATGACATATTTTGTCTATGTTTTTCAAAGGTCATTTATTTATATAAAGAACAAAGATCAATCAATGATATATTGCCCATTTTGTTTGATAACCTTTTGCCGTCTTTCAGTGAGCTTCACAATTCCTCATTCGTAGAAAGACCTTGTCTTTATTTGCAAAAAACTGAACAAGGTGCTGATTTACAGCACCTCATCTGAATTGAACGTTATACACGCAAGGAGTTTTGAAGAGAGTGAAACAAGAAGCGGAAGTCTGACAGAGCAAGGTCAGGCCAGTATGGTGGGTGTGACAACACATCCCATCCAAGCTCCAATAATTTTTGACGGGTGATCAAATTTGTGTGTGGTCTCGCGTTGTTGCCATAGAACACAACTCCTTTACAATGAACAAGCTCTGGATGTTTCTGGTTGATGGATTCTTTCAAACTGTCCAACTGCCGACAGTACACATTCGAATTGATTGTTTGGTTCCTTGGTAGGAGCTGGAAAAACACGACACCTTTAAAATCCCACCACACTGAGAGCATAACCTTCCTCTGATGAATGTCTGCTTTCAATGTCGTTTGAGGCAAATCATCACGTTGGGACCAAGACTGTTTGTGCACCACATTGTTGTAAACAATCCACTTCTCATCACCAGTTATTAGTCGCTTCAAGAAAAGATCATTTTCCTCACGTTTAATGAGCATATTTAAGATGTTTGTACACACCATCAAATGAACTTCTTTGAGTTCATGAGGAACCCAAATATCGATCTTGCTTACATTTCCCAGCTTCTTCAGGTGGTCGTGAATGCTTGAATGATGGATGTTCAGTGTTTCTGCAATCCCTCATGTTGTGTAACGTGAGTTTGACTCAATCAATGCCTTTATTTTGTTGTCATCAACCTCGGGTGGCCTCCCTGACCGAGGAGCGTCGTTGAGATCAAAATCACCAGCACAGAATTTTGTGAACCATCATTGGCACTGACATTCTTGTAGAGCATTGTCACCATAAACTTTATGCAACTTTTCACAAGCTTGATGCATGTTCTTCCCTTTATGGAAGTAAAACAGTAAAATATGGCAATAATTCAGTTTGGTCTTCCATCCAACTTGTTGTAAAATCTCCACAACTCTACCAAATAGCTCAATTTTTTTTTTAGAATGAAGCTAGAACTGTCAGCTGTCAAATGACATAGGAATAACATAGAAGCAAATGACTCTAACTTCCAAAAATGAACTAGTGCCATCTGTCACAAACATGCATCATGACTTTTCCAACAACCCAATAGTAAATACTTAACAGGTATTTGTTAGATTAATGAGTGAATGAATAAACCCATAACTTATTCCTGTCAGAATCAGATGCCAAATAGAAATACTTCAAAACTGCAAATTGGGCAATGTTAATAATGGGAAAAGGAGATATATATATATATATATATATATATATATATATATATATATATATATATATATATATATATATATCGAGAGAGAGAGAGAGAGAGAGGCAATGGCATATATGGAAAATCTCTGCACCTTCCACTCAGTTACACTGTGAACTTGAAACTGCTTTAAAAACTAAAGTTTTAAAAAGCAAATAATCATATTTGTTTTCACTAGGTGATAGAGATTAATAGTCTTCAGCTACTAAAATGGTTTTGCTTTTTAACATGAATGCAGCTTTGAACAGTAGAAAAATGTTGTTGTAATGAGTCTCTACTCTAAATTAGACCATGATATTCTGCTGCTGACTATTATTAAAATCTCTATTTCATGAAATGGAGATTAAGCTGTGGCACTGATCTGTAGCATAATTCCATAAGGCACTGTTTGCATGGGTTACGAGTGAATGCTGGCCCTTGGAGTTGTGCAGTAAGGTCATCCTGCTTAAGGTCGGAGGTCAAACAGCTGGGCTTATATGACAGACTGTGGAACTTTGCAGGGTGGGATGGGGATGGGGGAGTTACTTCAAATGAGGGAAAAGTTTCTTTTGGGGCTGATTGAAATGTTCTAAAATTAGATCATAATGATGCTTGCAGAACTTTGTAAGTTTATTAAAAAGTATTGAATTGGACACATAAAAGAGTAAATTCCATTTATGTAAGTTATGCTTCAATAAAGCTGCTTAAAAAAAAACTATAATCAGAGGCGGCCAGTTAGCTCAGTTGGTTAGAGCACAGTGCTCATAATACCAAGGTTGCTAGTTCGATCCCCACATGGGCCACTGAGCTGCACCCTCCACAACTAGATTGAAACAACTACTTGACTTGGAGCTGATGGGTCTTGGAAAAACACACTGTTCCCCAATTTAAAAAATTAAAACTATAATCAGAGAAGTCTCTTTTATTCCTACCCTCAACCCTGATCTGTTCTATCTCCTGCAAGAAATCATTTTTATTAGTTCTTGGTTTACCTTAGCAGTTTTTCTTTCACAAATATTAGCAAACACATGTGTATTGAGTAATATTTTAAGTGATTTTAAAATGTTGCCTTAAAACTGGAAAACACATCTAACTGAGAGATGAGGAGAAACCTCCTTAAAACCTTACAGGGATTCTGAAAGGAGGGCAATTGTGGGGCACCACAAAAGTTTTAGAGTTTATAATATTGTTCTCAGTGTGCCTCACAACTCCTGAAAACACGTGACTTTCATTAACTTGAGTGAGGAGGTTCACAAATTATTTTAAAAAGGAGGAGAGGGAGTGGAAATGATAAAACTGCCTCGTGGGAGAGCAGAAAGAAGCAATTAACAAAAACAGTTGGGAGAGAAGGTTGTAAGTAAGTGGGGAGAGAGAGAGAGAGAGAGAGAGAGAGAGAGAGAGAGAGAGAGAGAGAGAGAGAAAGAGAGAGAGAGAGAGAGAGAGGAGATAGAGAAATTAGACGTAGTGGCATTTGCTGAGCTGTGAGTAGTGAGTATATGAAAGGAAGTCTGGTATATTACAAGTTTACCCCATGCCTTTGAAAAAGGAGGAAAACGGCAGTCTGTCGCATTGGACAGTTTCCTTTTTTGGCCACTAAGTGGCAACATCGACCAAAGACAGTCCTACTCTTCTGACAAAGGAGAAAGGCAAGCGGCTGTGCAGGTGGAAGTGCACAATTGCTAAACATACAATGCATCTTTTTTTTTTTTAAGTAGACTTTATTTTTTAGAGCAACTTTAGATTCACAGCAATATTAAGCAGAAGGCTCAGAGATTTGCCACATGCCCTGTGCCCGTATGCACTGCCTCCCCCATTTCCAACATCCCCCACGAGAGTGGTTCATATGTTAAAATTGATTAATCCACACTGACACATCGTTATTATCTAAAGTCCTTATTTTCCATTAGGTTCCACTGTTGGTGTTGACCATTCTATTGGTTTGGACAAATGTGTCATGACATGTATCTGCATGCGCAGACGTCTCACTGCCCTAAAAATCCTCTGTGTTCCCCCTAGTCATCCCTCCCTGCTAAGTGCTGGCAACCACTGATCTTTTTACTCTCTCCATAGTTTTGCCTTTTCCAGAATGTCATATAGTAGGAATCATATAGTATGCAGCCTTTTCAGACTGGCTATAGTATGCAGCCTTTTCAGACTGGCTTATTTCACTTAGTAATATGCATTTAAGGTTCCTGCATGTCTTTTCGTGGCTTGATAGCTCATAGAGTACACTTTTAAGTCAAGCATTCGTACCTCAGAAAGTGCATGTATAAATTTATACATGTATAAATCTAAGAATACAACCCAGGCAGGTTACCAAAAAGCAATGGTTAACATTAACTTTTCCTCTCCCTAAATCTTCCAGCTGAGGAATTTGCTGACACAAAAATGGCTTTAGTCCCCAAAGTGAGAAAAGGTAAGTCTTTAGGTCTTCAGACCACAAAACCTGTTTACACTGTAATTTTGCGGTCAGCACGTTGGAACCTAACCACCACATTTAAAAATATTTCCAGGGGGAAGTATTTTAAATTTAGTATCCAAGAAACTCTCTTATGGTCTTCTCACTCTCTCAGATAGAGGGGATTTCTTCAGCTTTTAAGCCAGAGTCGCAACTTACAGTGGGTGTCAGGGATAAAAGCTGTGGTGGGCTCCTTTTATCTTTCCATCTCATGATGGTGGGACCACCAGATCCCACTTTCAATGTTTCCATGAGGATTTTAGTCCTCCCAGAGTCCCACACACTTCAGAAAAAATGGATGTGACCCCATGACTGCCTTGAAACCACATAACCTTTTTAAGGTTTCTCAAGGACTTTTTGTTTGGGTAGGTTTGGTTTTACTGTTAAATATAACAGGAAACAGGAAAGGGGTGAAAACACCAAAGAGAAAGTTGCCAAGTTTCAAACAATTCCACAGTAAATAGTGTCACAATGGGAGTTGTCCCTAGTAGTCACTGAAATGTAAATGAGTTAAGCTTTGATCATTCTCTCTAGTGTACAGCCACACCTTAGCTTTCTTCTTGACAACCTTGTCCAGCTCTTGTCCTCTAAGAGACTTCATCTTATCCTGCCATTTCTCCCCATCTCTTTCTTTTATTTATACTTACAGGAAAAGCTGTAGATATATGCAGAGGGTGCCAAAAAAAATGTATACACATTTTAAGAAAGGAAAAAACTGTATTAAAATTACACTGATAGTAACCACTTTTGAGCACCTCTTGTAATTACAGACTTCAAACGTGACTTGTATTCATCTTTTGTTCTCGGTATATATTGATTATTACAATTTTAATAGTTTTTTCCTTTCTTAAAATGTGTATACATTTTTTGGCACCCTCTATGAAGAGAGGGAGAGACATTTTGGGATGCAAAATTAACTAAATAAAATTTTATAACATTCAGAAGAAAACTGAAATTTTCCACCCAAGTTTTCATTCTTCAGGAAGGAAGACTACTATGTACTTTTTCTTATTAGAGCAAGGGATGAGGAACAAATTGAGAAGTGAAGACTTGGACCAAAGCTAAGGTTGCTACAGAGTAGACAGTTCAAAGATAGACAGTCACAGGAAGGAGATGATGTCGTGCCTAATACGTGCTCCACGTCCAGTAAGTCCCTTTAGTATGTTTTTCAGGATCTGCCTAATCAAGAAAGCTCTTCCAATTTAAATTAATTCATGTCATCTGGTTTGAATTTGTCAAAACAAAACAAAAAAAGGCCGAATTAAATATATTGAGGAAAATGCTGTCAGAGCCTCAGCCTTTACTTTGTCCAGCTGCCAACACTAGGGTCCCTTTGCCCAAGGACTTGTTTGGTGCTGGAATCCATTCTCATGCACCTAGCCCAAGGGACTTAGACATCTGGGGAGCAGCCCTTAAAAAATTACTGATGGAAACTGGTAGAGCAATATCCTATTTCCTTCACCTGCCGGGGAGTTAGCTCTGAGGTTTGCGTCATACTGGATCCCAGAGTTCCCAGCTGGATTCAGTCTCAGTTGTTCATAGTGGTAATTGGCTTGATAACATAGACCATTTTGGTTGCCTTCTCTTTCTTGTTTCGCTGTCCCGCCCACCAATAGTTCTTAAGATCCTAAATAAACCACCTGCTTTTAAATCCTTATCTCATGGGGTCTACTTTTAGGGAAAACCAAGTTAAAAATATTTAAATAAGTGGATTTGTTTATTGTAGTAAAATATACATAACATAATTTACTGTATCAATCATTTTGAAGTGCGCAGTTCAGTGGCATTACATTGTTGTACAACCATCACTATTACCCATCTGCAGAACTTTTTCATCATCCGAAACTAAAACTCGGTATCCATTAAATAGTAACTCCCCATCACTCATGCCCCTCGTAACTATTATTCTACTCTCTTCGCTATAAATTTTACTATTCCAGGTACTTCCTGTAAGTAGAATCATACAATATGTGACCTTTTTGGATCTGGCTTATTTCATTTAGCATAATGTCTTCAAGGTTCAACCATGCTATAGCATGTGTCAGAATGTCATCCCTTTTTAAAGCTGAAAACATTTCATTGTATGTATATATGACATTTTGTTGATCCGTTCATCCATGGTGGACATTCGCTTCTACCTTTTGGCTATTGTGAATAATGCTATTATGAACATTGGTGTACAAGTATCTGTTCAAGTCCCTGCTATCAATTCTTTTGGGTGAATAATAGATGTATATACATGCCATCCTAATGGGTGTGAGGCGGTTTTGATTTGCATTTCCCTAATGATTAGTGATTTTGAGCATTTTTTCATGTGCTAACTGGCCATTTGTGTATCTTCTTTGGAGAAATGTCAGTTTAAGTCCTTTTTCTATTTTTTAGTGGAGCAATTTGGCTTTTGTTGTTGAGTTGTAGGGTTGAGTTCTTTATATATTCTGGATATTAACTCCTTATCAGGTATATAATTTGTAAATATTCTCTCCCATTCTGTAGGTTGCCTTTTTTTACTCTCTTGATAATGCCCTTTAATCCACGAAAGTTTTTAATTTTTATAAAGCCCAATTTATCTATCTTTTTCTTCTGTTGCCTATACTTTTGATATCTTATTAAAAAAATCATGGTCAAATTCAATGTTCTATGTTTTCTAAGAGAATTATACTTTTTAGTTTTTATGTTTAGGTGTTTAATCCATTTTTAGTTAATTTTTTTAATATGGTGTAAGGTAAGGGTGTCCATCTTAATTTTTTTGTGAATATTGTGGTAAATAAATTAATTTTTAAGATAAATAAAGCCTCAGTTATTATGAACTAATATGAATAGTTTTGCTAAAAGAAAGAGAGAATTGTTTATTATCTTTAACAGTCCTCCTAAATTTTTATTTACATTGTGGATTTTTGGTCAATTACCCACACCATTATAAGAGACCTAACTCAATGGCAGGTAACAAATGATAATTCTGTGGGATCTGAATAATGAGGTCTGACTAGTACACAAGTGAGTGGTTTTAACTTCAGTATCTCTTTCCTGACTTCGGAGAGGCAAATTGACTGCAATATTTAAGAGATAAGGATATCCTTCACAAAGGATAAGGAAAAGGCACAAATTAGATGACATCCATTCTCAGTTGAAAACAGGCTTAACTATGGGCCGGCCAAGTGGTGCGTTGATTAGGAGCTGGCTTGGGATGCCAGCTCTGAGTAACAGGGCCCCAATTCGAATCCCACATGAGGGCCAGTGACACTGCGCCTCTACAGCTAAGATGGTAAACAACAGCTTAACCTGGAGCTGGGCTGCCATGAGTCGCTGGCGACGGTGTAGGCTGCAGCCTCTGCTGCAGTGGGCTGCCATAAGCTACCATTAGTGGCCGGCAGCCAGCATGAGTCGCCGTGAGCAGCCGTCCAGCGGCCGGCGACCAATCTGCCTCATCTAGGAAGAGCGCAATGATAATACCAACATGGGCCAGTGAAGCAACATCTTCCACAACTAGACTAAAGAACAAAAAGGACAGCAACTTGTCTGTTCCCCTTCCCGGAATCCCCAACGCTGTTCCCCTCCCCCAATTCCCCAATAAAATCTTTAAAAACAAACAAACAACAACAACAAAACAGGTTTAGCAATGGCTTGAGATCAATTAAATATGAGCATGCATAGACAGAACCTGTTTCATCCCATTACACACAAAAATGTACACAATTTTATCCCAAACATAACTACTTCTGAAAACCATTTTCAAATACCTAAATGTGTTTACTACATCAAAAAGGAAAACATTGTTAAAAAATATAAGCAAAATAGGGGGAAACAATTTTTTTAAAAAAACAATGTGAGTCAAAATCTTGCTCTGAGGCCTAGTTAGCAATAAACCTCAAACCATTTCATTTTTAAACTTCAAATCATTCCTAGGTTTTATGAAAAAACCTATAAAGCACATTTAGTTCTTTAGAACTTTGGGGAAATAAATACAGAGACAGGTACACAGAGGCAATTCACGTTTTAAATGTCTTTCCTACATGAAGTATCAACTAGGTTTTGCATCCAATTAAAGAAAAGGAAATTCCCCCAATTACCAGGCTCCGTGGCTTTACTATTGCTTCTTGCCCGGAAATGCTTTGGGTCTGAATAAGCCTGGCAAACCCCCCTTCCCAGTGGATAATCATTAACCAGCATACCAAATCTCAATCATTTACAATGAGATCACGAGGACTCTCCCTTCCCAGAACCACAGCAAGATAAAAAAAGGAGGCAATTAAAAAGCAAATTTGATTTCTTCTGATTTTCTAAAACTGGATAACTTTGGCTTTCTTCATTTTCCCAAGAAATAGCCCAAATGATTGTACAATTAGGTACAGCATTATTTTTAAACAACAATAAGCTTCCCATAGAGATCCTATATTTCAAATTAATAACAAAGTGTTGGAAGGCAGGAGACCAAAACAAAAGGCAACTATAAACCAACACATTTATTAGATACAGTACTGAGTATATACTTGGCAGCGCTGCCAAAATTTTATATTTTGTTAGCTGCATTTGGCTCTAAGCTTCCTACAGTAGAGTTCAGCATCAATATCTCCTGTTTTTTGATCTTGGCAAATAGCTTATCAACATGCTGAGAAGACAAACAGCACCCCCTGCCTTCAACCCTCACCTTTTTCCTTAAGTATTTTGTCTGTGATTCTCTGTCTTGTTAAAGAGCAAGCAGGTGAGTTTCTTGACCCCTCGTTCTGCCACCCTCACCCTCCAGCTTCAAGCTGGTGGGCAGTTAGGAAGCAGGATGGCTCCCAAGTGTTGTATCAGATGCTCAATTAATCAGACCACCAGAATTAAAATATTTAGAATTGCCCTTAAAACAGTGTGGGTGGCTGAATGATCAACCTTCTGAATCCTGAGTCATCTTGCTGGAATGGAATCCAGTGTAAATATGTTCACACCCACCCAATTTATCTCAACCTCTGGAAATTATCTTGAACAAAGCAGGCGTTTCATTGCATTGGCCCTTGGGCTTGCCCTCCTAGAAACAAACCTTTCTCAGTGCACAGAATAAGCCATATTTGCTAAGAAATCTGAACCACCAGGAAACTTTAAAGAAAGGCCTGTGCTTCTATAGTCCACCCTTTTGGTCATAAGAAACATGCAGCTAAGCTCTAACTTAGAGGTTTTTTTCAACCTGACCAGCTGTATTGCAAAATGTAAGATATGTTTCTTAGTAAAGAATTGAAATACTGGTAGCTGGCACTGATAGCTAATACTCTATTATTTATGTGCATAAACCTACCCTGAACTTTCTGTATTTGTTTTGCCCTTGTGATAGCATCCCTCTACCATTTTATCTCTGGACTGTCTCTCTGTAGCATAAATTGACTTATGCTCAAGGAATAAAATGCATTAGAATGTCAATATGGGTAGGTAAAATAACATAAATAGTAAAAATTATATTAAAAGCAAAGTATTTGCATTATTTATCATCATTTTAAAATTGCTTCCTCCATTGAGTTTACTGCCTGTCCATTTAAATGTATGTATATACACTTAGTAATCGCTTTTACTGGTTATTACCTTTAGTTTGGCATTACTATCTCAGTCCCAAGAGATAGTTGAAAGAAAAAAAAGTGTGTATGTGGGTGAACAGATCAACAAAATTATATAGATAATCAATACTAGAACCAGAACTGGAATATATTTTCTTCCTTCAGTTTGCTTCTTAACACAATCAAGGTAACCCATTACCCAAAGTAAAGTAAAACCAAACACTCCATTCAAGGGCCATTTACTGTTCTCCACTGCTGGGATTTGTTTTGTTTTGTTTTGTTTTGTTTTGTTTTGTTTTGTTTTGTTTTGTTTTCCCAATAATTTAACATCCTCTGTCAATAATACAACATTTCTTTGCATCTGATAGCCAGGTCTGATTAGCTTTGCACCTGGTTTTCTTTTTAAGTTTGCAAAGTGGTGGCCTGGTGAAAATCCTTCTTATTGTTATTGCTATTAAACTACCCTGGAGCTTACTACAAGGCAGCTTTGAGTCTAATGAAAGTCTGTCCATTTTGTGTTCTGTACAAAGTTCTCATGGTCGAAAGAGCTCACTACATGTAAGTCGGTTTCACCAATAACACTTTCTCCAGCATGTGCCCAAGGACAATGTTAGAGAGAGGTTGCCTGTACGACTTATAAACTCACTTTGGGAACTGAATGTGAACTACCCCAAACCCCACCTAACCTCACCATGGAAAGGGAAGCAAAACTTTTCTAGGTTTAAGTTCCTTTATCTGTCATATAAGAGAGCTGAGCTAAATGACCTTAAGGTCATTTGGGCTCCACGAATGCTGATTTTTACTCTCTGTAATACCTTAAGACCTCATAGTCACAGAACGGTATATATCTTAAAGGGTTATTTTACATATTTGCTCCTAAGGAGATTTCTCCCTTTGAGAAGAGCTTTTTATTTACCACATCCCAACCTTCTTACCCAGGGTAGTTAGAGATGGTTTTATAAAATCCATGGAACAGCTAATTTCTTATAAAATAAAACAGAAAACCAGACCCAGAAGTCTTTCTTTGGGCTTCTGAAAGAGAGACACAGTCCAAATTTCCAATAAGATTCCAAGTGCAATGTTATGTTTTTGTTTGGAAATACACAACTCAGATCATCTTTTTCTGTTCCTCATTTAGTGACTAGAGAACCAGATCTGACTGGTCATCTCTAGCTCTTGTTAAATGAAAATGCAAGGACTGTGTCTCAGCATGAGTCAGTCTAAAATGTTTACTGAGTGGAAAAATAGCTACAACTCTCAAAGATAGGAGTATGAGGAAATAGAATCCAAATAAAAGATATGTATCCCTCCTGGGCAGCTTTTAAACTTTTATAGAAAAAATAGGAGATAACTACTTTTTTCTCTAAACTTTTGAAATTCACAACAGCGCATAGTAGTGACATGATAGAAAATTACCATATGGCTATTTCTGTAACTGAGACAGGTCGAGGTGAGAAAGAAAAAAAAATTTGAGCAGAGTGAGTTTTAAAGTGAGGGAGGCACATGGTTAGGTGGGAGAAGGACGAGACTTCTGGGGCGGAGGAATGGTTTGTGTTATGGCCCTGAGATAGGTGAGAGCATACAAAGAATAATAGGTAATTCAATTTAAAAGCGATAGTACATTTACCTTTCAATATTTGGTATCTTACTAACTCTCCTTCATGTAAGTGCTGAGTCTCTATGATATAACATTCGTTGTGCTAGATAGCATATAATTAACTATAAAGATCACTATTATGATGATGAGTTCCAAATAAATACCTCATTTTCCAACTCCATTCTTGTCATCTCTTATTGCACATTGGCGTAGACTAAGCACCATGCCACTGAGGGGGAGAAGAGCAAAAGGCAAAAAATATGCCTTTTGGGGATATTGAGTATTTTAAGCTGGTTATTTTAAAAGAAACAAAAGAGTCAGGAAAAATCTTTGATCTTCTCCCTAACTGCCCAAAAAATTTTAGCTAGAAGACCTGCTCCAGGAAGGAAGCTATCATCATAGATGACTGTAGTTTGATATGAACTAATGTGTGACAGATAGGGAGGAACCCAACAAGGCCCATTTGATCAAAGTCTTCTGTGTGTCCCATTGCTAAAGGCTGGCCCAGCAAACATTTGTTTACCAAACATTTACTTTTCCATCTCCATGTAAATTGCTTTCCTACCCTTTGAAGTACCAAACCACAAACCCTACCACACCTTTCTCCTTAGTTCAAGATGGCTTATAAACCTTAAGCCATTTTCCCCCCCTCTGGGCCCCATATTCTTATCAAGCCCCATATGTACATACCTAATTAAATTTGGTTACTTTCTTTGGTTAATGTGTCTCATATCAATTAGATTATTAGAACAGCCAGAAGAACTAAGGGGGGGAAAGGTGGGGAAAACTTCCCCTTCCCCACACCACTTTATCATGGAAGGAAGTCTCCTTAAATTCAGTCTGCCATAAATCAGTGTAATTGTTAGCTGGTTAGGCATAGAATCCCATAGAATGGCCAATTAGCACTTTAGGTTCATATCTTCTGTTCTAACCCTAGAGATGTGAGTTACTTCCTAGCCTATTGTTCTCATCTTTCTCTCCTGTTCTGCCCACAAATGTGAGGCTTGAGTTCTAAAATCTTAGGGTATTGTACTCCAAGGCTATCCCCTGTCTCAATAGACAGTACCCTTAAACCTCTGTTCTTCATATTTTCTTGTGCCGTTTCTCCACTCTCACACATAGTCCTCTAGTTCTTTTTAGCTCCAATATAAATTAAGGGATGTGCTCAAATGCATAAAACAAAAACCCAACTAGAATGGTTTACTCATACAGGGATTTGTTTACCTAAAGCAGTAAGAATCCAATGAGTAAGCAATCCAAGGCTTGCTATAAGGAAGTAGGCATCTTTTAATCTTCTGATTCTCCATGCCTTAACAATGATTGCTGCAGTCCCAAGCATTTTATGCGTTCCAGGTAGAAAGAAGCAGGAGACAGATGATTTCTATTTAGCTACGTCTCATTGGCCAATCTAAGTCACATGACCATCCGTAACTATTAGTACAAAGGAATCTGGGGAGGCAAGATTTTTGATAGAGAAAAGCCTAAGTAGAAGGGGGCTAGGATGGGTGTGGGTTATGTGTCCCTGCCACAAATTCTATCTGAGGTCTTACCTCCCATTTCTTAATCCTCTGCCTGAGTGGTCAGTCATTCTTAGACACGTCTATAACTGCAGTTGGGTCGTTTGAGTAAGTATATGTGTTTGGGAGTGAGGGCTGCTTCTCATCAAGAGTTGAAAAGAGCCCTTGAGGTGATTTGGCTCAGGACAGAACATCTAAAAAATACTCTAACCTCTCCCCTTTCTCTCATTGCTATTCTTCTTTATTGTACTAAATAAGTGTTTGTCACCTTTCCAGCCTGAAGCTGCAGTGTAAAGGCCACTTTCTATCCCTTAGTTCAGCAGATGTCAGACTCTATAATAGTAAGAAGAGATTGGAAATAGAATCACTCTTCTATGCCTGATACTATCATTTGAACAGCAAATGGAATCATTCTTCCATGACTGATACTATCATTTGGACACATAATCATCCCATCAAACTCAAAAGGTGTAAAGCTTAACTCTTTATCTCATTCTTGCCCTCTGTAAGTACTTCTTTGGCCCCACAAATGCTTCCCTCATCTGGCTTTCCTATTTTTGTTACTGGCACCATTCAATCACTCAGGCCCCTAAGCTCAGAGGCATCTTGAAAATTTCTCCATCACATCCTTCCCTATAGCCAACAGGTTCACAAGTCTAGCTGATTCTTCCTTTTCAATGTCTATTTTATCTGTTCTTTCCATTCCCTTTGCTACCACCCAAAGGTAGGCTCTCATTTTGACTATTGAAATAAACTCCTAACTGGTTTCCCTTCCACTGTTTCTTTTTTTCAAGCCAACACATTTTGATCACTTTCTAAAACATGACATAAAAGCCCTCATCCTCCAAGAGAACCAAACAATCAGTTTATATGGAGTCATTTTAAAATTACACATATACAGTAAACATCTCGTTTTATATTTGAACCGATAAAACATGAAAAATTCATTTACTAGACTTGTATTAGAGAGCCAAGACATTTTGATTGAAAATAGATTTGCTAATTGAGGTTCAGCTTAAACATATCCTGATGCATCATGTGTGATTTCCTGCATATGATTTTTGTGAAGTGAAGAGCTTATACTCGTATACAGTTGTGAAACAAGTATAGAAACCATCTAGATTTCAATGATTTCACCTTAATCTTTTACTGTGGTTTACAGATTTAATAATTTTTTTTTTTACCAACTCACCTCTATCGAGTCCCTCCCAAACATTCAACTTACCATAAAAAACATAAATTACTTTTGTTTCGGCACTCATATTACATTGGATTACCTAATGTTGAATTCAAATCTATCAAGGTTCATCTTCCAGATAAGCACACTTCTCCCTGTCTCTCTGATTCAATGCAGCTATACATTCTGGACAGGATGCATGGAACAGCTATTTGTCTGAAAAGTAAAGAATGCCAGGCCAGTTGGAGGGAAAAGCCAGAATGTGAAGTACCACTATCTGAGGCACCACTGAGTTTCTCACATTTTTTTTTTTTGTTTTCCTCAGTCCTCCTGCAGCTTGGCCTCACAGGTAGTCACAGCTGCGGAAATTTGTAACAGAATGGTGTAAATAAAGCCCCACCTTTCAGGACTGAGAACCAAAAGAGGGGCATCCAGGAAACTGGAAAGTACTGAGAGATCTAGGGGGTTAAAAGGAGCTCAAGAAACTGACCTCATTACTTTAGTTATGGTTCGTTATGAATCCCAAGCTCACTCCAAAGCTGCACATATATGGGTCAGACTCAAGTCAGCATTGAAATGTAGCAGATAGACCACCTGCCCATGCCTCAGCTTGGCCACTGAAGGGTGCACAGTTGGGACAGATTCAAACAATACAGTGAAGGCATAAAAGCCCAGCTGGCATTAGAACCACTGCCCAGTGAAGGTGGCTTGAAAATTGTGACCTGAACCTAACCAGATCAATGGCCCGCAAAACACAAGTAGCCATGTGCATCTGCGAGAATATTACAGAGAGAATGAAGAGGATTGGCTGGGCTAGAGATTTGGTGAAACGGAGGTCTGTTCATTTCACTCTTTCTTTAAAAAAATACATTCTGATTGTTTGAAATCTCTAGATTGAAAAACTTCATTGTGAAAGCCCTTCATCTTTTGATTACTGAAAATCGGGAACACTTTTTTAGTGCACATGAACTTTCAGATGTACTTCCCTCACGAGCTACTCTAAGCTCTTTCTCTGCTCCAAGCTCTCGGTTCCTCCTCACTGAAAATTGATGACCTCTGTTACCCTCCTGTGGGGGATGGCTTATGTAGTGCCAGTATGGCAAAGATCTCCTTCACTGGAAGCAATCTGCCAACTCTGACATCACTCTTACGGGGCCTCACTGATTTCACGCTTGCACTCATTTTGAATACAGGCTCTACTGAGGCCAGATTTTGAGAATGTCCCTTTTGAGACAGTTCAAGAGACACCTGTCATGGAAACTCTGGCTAACTTTCCACCTCAGTATTTCCCTGTACCTGTCATCTTTTCCTTCTTCAAAAGTCTCAGAGGAACATGGACCCTTCTTAAAGGCTAACAATCCTCCTGTGTTCTGAATTCTGTGAACTTCTTGCAGTGAAAATATCCTCCATTTTGTCCTATGGAACACATTTTTCCATGCTCCAAAACCACTAATTCTTCTGTAATCATTTAGCTCACCTTACAGTGGATGAAGAAATATGGGGCTATATTTTCATATCTATAGACATTTGTTAAATTATTCTTCAGCTGCCTCTTTCAGAATCAACAAATAATTTTACCTTTTTAAAAGAGATTTATTTTTTATTCTTTACAATTGTTATTGCTTTACTCAGAAACTTTTTAAATTAATATGTAGAAATTCCACCTAGGTATAATATGCCATTAAGAATGTTTCTGGGTGACCAGTTAGCTCAGTTGGTTAGAGGGTAATGCTGATAGCACCAAGATTGGGCCACCAAGGTGAGCTGCACCCTCCTTAAAAGAGTCAACTATGCCACTGTAGCATGAAAACAATGTGTAACCAATGAGCATGGCTGTTTTCCAATAAAATATTTAAAAAATGTTTCTGTCCACATAAACGAACATGTGGGAATCTTGTACCATTTGAGAGGTATGTAGAACAAGAGACTGAGGTGTACAGAACCAACACTAAAGAGTGAAATGTCCTTGAACATCCCTATACTGAAAGTTCCCCCGTGTGACCATGGACACTTAAAGCGTAGGGCTGAGGTGAAACCAGTTAGCATCCTAGCATAACTATTGCATCTCTTCTTTTCCTGTAGAACCATTTGAGGTTGTGCCCTTTACTTCATAAGAGGCAGATGTATGAAGAAGTCTTGGGCTGGGGTAAAAGAAAGAGACTACAAGAAGTGCCCACTGTCTCAATTATCATCAGCTGTCCCAAATCTGACCTAAAAGGACCCCAGTGTTAGTCTGTTAGGAGGCAGGGCATGGAGGCTATCTGGTCAAGAATGGATACTATGAAACGACTGGAAGACACCAAACCTCTCTTCTCCTGCACGTTACACCCACTCACAAACACTCCTTGCCAGTCACGGCTTTGAGCTCTTCAGATTCAAGTCTGAGTTCATGTGGAAGATATAACAATACCTAGGAATGACAATGGGTAAAGCATGGCAACAACGAGAAAATTCTGATTTAAATGCTATGTGCCGGTTTTTAAATTAGGCACTTTGCATGGAGATGGCTGAAAAGCAGCACTAGCTAACTGTGACACAGTAGCTTTCAGAAAAATGGAGAAGGTAACTTCACGTCCTCTACATAACTTTTTTGTCCTTTGAAAGAATGATAACATTATGTGGAATGTGATCTGTCACTAATAATGCAAATGAAGTGTTGATTCCTCAAAATACTTCTTCTTTTTTTTTTTTTTACTTTATTGGGGAGCAGTGTGTTTTTCCCAGCACCCATCAGATCCAAGTCAAGTTGTTGTCCTTCAATCTTAGTTGTAGAGGGCTCAGCTCAGTTCCAAGTCTAGTTGTAGTTTTCAATCTAGTTGCGGGGGGCGCAGCCCACCATCCCATGCGGGAGTCCAACTGGCAACTGGCAACCTTCTTGTTAAGAGCACGCCCTCTAACCAATGGAGCCATCCAGCCGCCCACTGGCAGCTCAGCTCAAGTCATTGTCTTCAATCTAATAGTTGCGGAGGGTGCAGTTCACTGGCCCATGTGGGAATCGAACTGGCAACCCTGTTGCTCAGAGCTCTCTCTCTAGCCAACTGAGCCACCCGGCAGCCCCTTAAAATACTTCTTATGCCCTTTCTCTGCAACATTGCTAGATACTGGGGCTACAATCTACAAGGATTCTATAGGTCCTGTTGTTCTGACTCAATCCCTATAACAGTCTTTCTTTACCTTTTTCTGGTCATTGCTCCTCCTAGGGAAACTTTTTAAATTTCTTTTTTCTAACCACATCTACCATTAAATGTTAATATCACAGATATACTGTGCATCTCTTTATGTACTATGTCTGTGCATTTTATGCATACATAAAATAAAATTTAAAAAATGATTTTTTTTTCCTTCTCCAACAATCAAATTTTACCCTCTTGAGAGTGATATTACCCCTGTGTGTGTGGGGGGGGGTGGGAATGCATTCTTTAGGGGAAAAACAGATAATCTGCAAATAAAAAAAAAACTATGATAAATAAAATGAAGGAAATTAAAGAGACTAAAAATTGGGGTATGGTTACTTTGGATAGAGATCTCCAGTTGGTTGCACCGACTGAAAGAGAAAAAGGAAATAGTTCTTCTGCAACCTCTCCTTATCTCTATTTCTTCTCTACTTCAGTTGGACTGGAAATACAGGACTGTGTCATCACCCTGAACAACTACATTTCTGTAGGCAAGTACCAGGTAAGGGTGCCCATAACTTCCTGGTCCCACCTTCCCTGGAACCCAACTGCTTAAGTTTCCCATCTGAAACGTTAAATGGAAAGAAAGACTGAATATAATCCACGAAGTAAAAATAATTTCTTTCTTCCTGTTTTTCAAACAAACTCTGGTTTAATTGTGCTGCTTCCCTTAAACAAGCTCTGCAAGGAATCCAATCTGATTGGTCATGTATTTCTGTGCAACTCTGAATGGGCCATTGTTCCTCAGTGTGGGTGTGAGACTATCAAGGATAAATTTAACTTGCCATAGCGATGGTGGAACAAAGCACATTATTTGCATAATGCTCTCTTCAAACCGTGTGTTCCAGCAAAATAATGAAGGCAGGATAGCTGAATGCTGAAAAGCAAAATAATGTTCTGAATAAATGCCCTGGTACAGTTTTTAGAGTCCAGACCACTGGCAGATAATTTAACCACTCTAAGACTCAGTTTACCCTATGTTCATTGCTGTATTATTCACTGTAGCCAAGACATGGAAACAACCTAAGTGTTTTTCGATGGATGACTGGATAAATATGCGGTACGTATATACAATGGAATATTACTCAGCCATAAGAAAAGATGAAATACTGCCATTTGCAACAACACGGAGGGATTTTGAGAGTATCATGCTAAGCAAAATAAGTCAGACAGAAAAGGACAATAACCATATGATTTCACTCATATGTGGGTTATAAAACAGAAAGAAACAAACTCATAGACACAGATAACAGTATGGCAGTTACCAGAAGGGGAGAAGGTTGGGGACAAGACGAAGAGGGTAAAGGGGGTCAAAAACATGGTGATGGGAGCAGGCTAGAATTTGAGTGGTGAGCACACAATACAGATGATGTATTATAGAACTGTATACTTGAAACTTATATAATGTTGTTAACAAATGTCACCCTCAAAAATTTAATTTTAAAAAAGGACTCAGTTTATCTATATGTAAAATGGGGATAATGACACTATGCTATTGGGTTGTTAGAAGGAATAATGAAAGTAATACATGTGAAATTATTTTGTATAATACTTACAACATAGAAGGCCCTCTATAAATAGTTGTTCTTATAACGGTTTCTGTAAGCCAACCATGTTTTATTTTGGTAATCCTTCATACTTTTGTTATTTTTGAGAGTAAAAGGTTAAAATTTTAGTTAAAATCAAAGCAGAATCTCTAGTAGTTCATCAGAGTAGCATTTGCTTAATATGCCTCTTAGCTACACTTGCCCTTCAGTGAATTTGTTGATATTCTTCTAAATCATTGTTACTTTATTTTCTTCCTTTGGCTGTTAAGTTACATTTTATAAATGTAATTTTTAAAAATGCTTTTTTATTGGGGAACAGCCATGGTCATTGGTTACATATTGCTTTCATGCTACAATGGCATATTTGACTCTTTTAAAGGAGGGTGAAGCTCACAGTGGCCCATGCAGGAATCAAACCGGCAACCTTGGTGTTAGCAGCACCATGCTCTACCCAACTGAGCTAACCCTTCACCCCTATAAATGTAATTTTTTACTACCCTCTATCTAGTACTGTGAGATAGTGAATTAATTAATAGTAGGAGGTCTGCTAACTTCAGTCTTTACAGAGACGTACTCAATTGGAGTCCTAGAAAGTTCAAAAGCAAACTCTCTGTCTTCTCAGTTCCTCCCTGAACCTGTATCTTCTCTGAGATGACTACCCAGTTATTAGCATGACCATCCTGGTTATTATCTATTCTAATCCTCAGGAACATCTCTTCTCATGCACAGTCCAATTTCTCACCATATCTATGCACTATTTCTGTTCTGTGTTCCTGCCTCAGAATTCCTTTCCCAAAACCTATCCAAGTATATTTCCTCAAGAGAGGTGCTGTTCCCACATGCCAGACATATGCTCAAGCACAATGGAAGGGACATTCATCATGTTTGGGGCCACCCAGCATGTTTAAACACCCTTTTGATGTTTGGGGAATTTCCCACAGCTCTCTTATCCTGTTTAGTTAAGATTCAGGGATTCGTGGAGGGGCAGATCCTGGTTTTGTGGGGCTTGAAGCTAATACAATTTTTTTTTTTTTTGCGGGGGGAAGGACGTCTTTAAGAAACAAGCAACAAAAATTATGAATTTAAAATTAGATTAAAAATTAAGTACTTATTTAGAGTGAGAAAAAAATCAAAACAAATTACAAATTTTAAAAAGTCAACCAGTAGGGCTGGCAGAGTGGCTCAGTTGGTTAAGAGCTCGCTCAAGAGTTTGAGCTCTGAGCAACAGCGGTTCAATTCCCAGCCCGAGCTGAGCTGCCACTGAGCTGCCAACAGTGTGGCTCAGCTAAAAAAAAAAAAAAAAAAGTCGACTAGTACAACTGTCATAAATCCAGGAAAGAAAATGTGATTTTAAAATTAATTAATTGCATAATGCACCTCTTTCATATTTGTTCTTTATTGTTTTAGCTGTACACTCTGACTGCCTCGTCACATGACAAAAATTTTGTAATCTTTTTTAAAAAAATAGAAAGATACTTTCATCTTTCCTTTATCAAGGTTGTCAAATTTTATTGCATTATTGATAGCTTAGAAAAGTTTCTTTAAGCTTTTCATCATAAGTAAATTTAGTCAGTGTGACAGGGGAAGGCAGAGTTGCAGTGACAGTATCTTTCTTTTGCAAATTTTCCAAAACCTGTGACATTTCTAGGCCTCTCCCAGGGCTGTGGAAGGGGTCTGTGCAATTGAGAGGTCCTGAAGCTCAACCTTCTTTAGCTCCATGGTACATCCATCTCTGCATGGACCTATGCTTCACCAATGAGACAGAATCATAAAGATTTCACACCAGAAATGAACAACTGTAGAAAGCAGGAGCCCTGACAGAACCTCAAGCAGGTGTTGGTACCCTAAGGTGTGTTAGGAAAAGTATAGGCTTCAATATCAAACACAATCAGGAGTTCTAGTCATAGCCCTGTAGCTGACGAATGAAGAATCTTTCCACACAGAGCCGCTGGGAATTTGGTGATACAATCCTTACAGCGTATGGTTATTCTGAGAATTAAGCAAGGTCCTAGAAGGCAGCTAATACAATTCCTGGCACAAAAGATATGCTAACTGAATGCTAGTGATTTTTCTCACCCTTAGTCTACTTTTTCAAGTCTTAGAATCTCTAATTCTATGCACTGTTTCTCACACAACTCACTTTTCTGGTCTGCTCATCCACTCCATTTTATCAATATTGCTCTTAAAATTTTCAGTTAAGATACCTCAAGTGTGACCTGAAGCAGTTCACAAAAGAGTGGGGATATTATTTGTCATGATCTTGAACCTATGCTTCTACTTGTACAGTACAAGACAGCCATATCAGTTTGACTAATTTTAAGCTTGTGATTAACTAAAATCTTCAGACTTTTTTTTTTTTTAATTAGGGAACAGTATGTTTTTCCAGGACTCATCAGCTCCAAGTCAAGTATTGTTTCAAGCTAGTTGTGGCGGGCACATCTCAGTAGCCCATGTGGGGATCGAACTGGCAACCTTCCTGTTATGAGCACTGTGCTCTAACTGAGCTAACCAGCAGCCCCTAAAATCTTCAACTTTTTAGAGCAACCTACCTGCAGGTCACATGTCCATTTCATACTTGAAGTTAAATGCAAATGCTTACACTTATCTCTGTTATGTTTCAACTAATGTATTTAAGCCCAGAATTTTACTGTGCCCAAAGTACTTTCATCTTTGGTTTTAATAATTTTTAAAGAGGTGTGGGGGGAGGAGGATGGGAGGGGCACTAAGCAATAACTTCAGAACATTCTCCTTACTCTTATTTAATTGCAAAATAAACACCTCCCACAGTGTTCTGTAATGCAGGCCAACACTTGTGTCTATGTGGGGGAGAGAAAGTGACTTTTACACTTTGCCTGTACTAATCATAGCCACATAAGTAATTAAACTTCAACAAACTTAGTAATTGAATAATAGAAATATATTCTTTAGAGAGCACCTTAAGAAAAATGAAAAAAAAATCATGACATTCCTTTAATTTCTCAAATAAAAAAATTCTATTATGCTTTAAGTAAACACTGTATTGCTCCACCAACAGCACTGCTCCAAAACTTGGTTACCAACTAATATTCTTGCTCTGTTGCACAAATCTAAGAAATTTAAATTTCTTAGATTCTGTGTAGATAAAGTTATATTTTTCTTTGAGGACATGTAAAATAAACAAAGCAATCTAAACTTAAAACCTTTTCCTGAGGTTCACCTGAATAATTTCTCCACCGAGGAGGAGCAGTAATGTTTTTATTATTGGAAATTTATAGGAAATATTTTTGGGAGCCTTCCAATTTTCCTGTATCAGTGTAAATCCTACATACATCAAATGTAGTTTTAAAGAGAAGGATATTAAGAATAAAGAGAAACTTCTTTAACACAAAATTTCTATAAAAGTAAAATAACTTGAGTAGAGTGAAGAAAAAAATTCTGATAAGAAATATATTTTTAAACCTCTGCCCACACTTAAGGGAAAGGAAATTAGACTAAAGTTTAACCCAATAATAACATTATAAGAAATTTGTGAGATTCATGTAATCTGGAGCCAATTTTTCTTTAACATTAAGGCCTACCTGGGACATTGAATATATAGCTTAAAATAGATATATATGAATTCTAACCTGAGGCTCAAACAAAACAAATGACCCATCAAATCAGTCTTCGGATTTCAGTGCCAATAAAATTAGAAGATTGGTAAGGTGGAAGGTAGGGTTAGGGAGCAGAATAATTTTTCTACTATTTATATAAAATACAGAAAATCATATTTTCCCATCTATAGTTAGGGATCAGTTACTTAATATAAATAGGGGAAGATACCTAAGATAACCAAGACTAAAAAATAATGCCACAATTTTTGTTGGTTTGTTTGAATGTTTTTAGATTTATTATATATTCCCTAGTTACAGAAATCAAACTGCGTAAAATGTAATCAAGTTTTTTCCTCTATCAGTCAAGATTGTCATTATCATTATTTTATACTGTATCATAAATAGAGTCTATAGGGGCCATCAGGCTGAAAGTGAATTTATGTTTTAAGGTATCTTTTCTTTCATAAATTCTTCATATTTGCTGTTTTATGTAAAGATACATAGTTTTAGGGTCTACTGGGAAAGGTGTTTATGAGGTTGAACCATGAAATTGCCAGTATTTAACCATTTTTAACCTATTAACCATAAATTTCTCCTGGCTTAACTTAAAAATTAAAGATTGAGTAAAGGCAGGGCCGGCCGAGTGGCTCAGTTGGTTAAGAGCTTGCTCAAGGGTTTGAGCTCTGAGCAACAGTGGTTCGATTCCCAGCCTGAGCTGAGCAGCCGCTGAGCTGCCAACAGGTAGCAGGATGGCTCAGCTTAAAAAAAAAAAAAAAGATTGAGTCAAAGGTTGCTGAGCTTTCCTGTCAACTGTTTGACATTTACAGAACTCTGACCATATTCAATTTGATGAAATATAAGATATGCTGAGCCATCTCCCCCCTCCCCACATATAGCCACTGGAGCTCATGGTCTTGTTTTCCACTGCCACTATCGAGATAATACAGCCATAGACTGTGTAGATGTCTGACCAATGCGCTATACACCTGAAGAGCTGAAGTAGAATAATATTGAATGTCAACTATAACTAAATATATGGGTATATATAGTCATAGGATGTGGAGTACAACATAGGGAAGGTAGTCAATGGTATTGTAATAGCTATACAATAGCTTGGGGGGTGCGTTATCACTTTATAAGAGGTTTAAATGTCTAACAATAACATTGCTTTGTACAGTTGAAACTAATAAAAAAAGTAAATTTAAAAAAAGAGAGACAATACAGCCATACATCTCAGAGAACGTCATCCTGCCCAGCTGGCTTCTCTGGCAATATAAGTTTCTGATCCCCTACTTCTGGTCTACTGTCATCAATGCTCCACTTATTGCTTTGTATTGAATTAACTCTTAGTACATTATGAGGAAAAATACTTGGGATTTTGAGTTATTGAGTTTCAGAGCTAGAATATATGTTACCAATCACGTAGCCCAACCCTCTGATAGTGAACACTGCTAGCTGCTGACTCCCTCTGTCAGCCCCATTTACACTCCATCTTACATGCTCTCCAATGCTGCCAATGAGTTCCGACAATGGCCTTAGCAGTGGGGATGATCTCATTGGTTCGGAATCTCAGCCTAAGCCAATCGAACCAGCCAGGTCCCTGACATACATTAGGATGGGTGTTATGAGCTGAATTGTGTCCCCCTACAATTCCTATGTTGAAGTCTTACTTTCTAATATCTCAGAATATGACCGTATGTGGACATAGGGTCTTTAAAGTGGTAGTTAAGTTAAAATCAGGGCCTTATTCCAATACGACTGGTGTCTTTATAAGAGAACATTTGGACACAGACATGTCCAGAGAAAAAAAAACAATATGAAGACACAGGGAGAAGACAACCATCTGCAAGATAAGGACAGAGGCTTCCAAATAAATCAGCCCTGCTGACACCTTGATCTCCGACTTTGAGCCTCCAGAACTGTGAGAAAGTAAATTTCTGGTGTTTAAGCCCATCTGTGGGATTTTGTTATAGCAGCCCTAGCAAGCTAATGCAATGGGATTGGGCATCGGAATGGGACCAAATTGAGCCAATAAGGAGGGATTTTTTTGGGAAACCTCTAGGAAAGGAATATTCCTTTTTTAAAGAGAGTAAAAGAAGAGGCACTGTTTTCTTCTCAACGTTGTGAGATAAGGATGTGAAGCTTTGTCAGTTCTGCAGCCGTTTTGTCATCAAGAGGGATGCTACCTTGAGAATGAGCCAGGATTCAGAGATGAGTATAGCTGGGAGCTGGAGTTTCTTACTTAAACTAACCACAAAGCCTGCTCCATGTCTGGACTTCCAGTTATGTGAGCCAAAAGATCTGAGCTGTTCAAGCCAGCTACAATTAAGTTTTCTGTGACTCATCGGCTCCATTGTATTTGATACGTTACCCACCCCTTCATTTTACAGAGAGAGGCTGAGTCCTCTTCCAATTTAAGTGACTTGTCTCATGTATCAGGACAGATTATATAACTCAAAACAATTTCCTTTCCTTACCACAGCCAGCATAAATATTAAGAGAACATGTATAATTGATAAGAACATTAAGAAGCATACAGGTAAACAGTTTCGTGAACAGGATGAAGAAAATACTCACTCTACATGACCAGTCCAGGAAGGCAAAAGAGAGAATTGAAAATACTGGAAAATGAGAACAAGGATCTGAAAGCCAGCTTTTTGTGTCAGTCAGTCAAGTCTTAGACCTTTCCCTCTAGTCTCGTCTTTAGCCAGACTCTGCCCTACCAACTATTTATCCCTTCCTTTCTTTCACTGCCCTCCTGCTCACGGGTCTCAAGATTCCTGTGCTGCTCCAAACATTTTTCCACTTCAGTGGTCCACCTGTACCTTTACTCAGTTTTGAATACGTGCCTGAACTCCTGTATTTACACTCTCTCCCATTATCTGTAAAGTATAATTACATTTTCAAAGTAGCTTCCATACTTTGTAAGTGGTTAAGACATATGTTTTATGATAAGGTAAGCCATGTTGATCTTCTATAAAAATAACAACAAAATAAAAAAAAAACACACATATTAACCATTTGGAGAAGTGGAAATTTTGCCATATTTGGCCACTTTACACTTTTTTTTTTTTAAAGATTTTATTGGGGAATTGGGGAAGGGGAACAGACCAGTTGCTGTCCTTTTGTTCTTCAGTCTAGTTGTGGAGGACATCGCTTCACTGGCCCAAGTTGGTATTATCATTACGCTATTCCGGGTGAGGCAGCCGATTGCAGGCCATTGGACGACCGCTCACAGCGGCTCACAAAAGATCACAAAAACTCACACCAGGGGCCGGCCAGCCCCACTGCAGCCTACACCGACCCGGCGACTCACGGCAGCCCAGCTCCAGGTGGAGCTGTTGTTCACCATCTTAGCTGTGGAGGGCAGTGTCACTGGCCCTCATATAAGGGATCCAAACCGGGGCCCTCTGGCATCCCAAACCACCTCTTAACCAACGTGCCACTTGGCCAGTCCCACTTTACACTTCTTGACAGCTTCAAACCACTCTGTCTCACTGACATTAACATTTTTGTTCCAGAAAATGGAAAATGTTACCCTGAAATATTCTCATTTTATACATTCTCGTACATGCTTTTGTGAATGAATTCTTCCCTTTTAATCTTGGCAAAATAAATTATGAATAGGGGTTATCAATCAAATTTGAATTTTATTTTTAAAAAACATGCTATAGCTATATTGAGAGTAGGAAGATCACCTCAGGGCTTAAAACTGTGACTGACATACACTACATGATAAGTAAATATTCATTGAATAAATCTTTGAATGAATCATTTCTTTTTGTTTCTTCTTTGTTTTTTTTTTATTGTTTGTTTTTGTTTTTACCCCCTTTACCCAAATGAATGATTTTTAACATAACTTTGTGATATATTTGTGGTGTGCTATCGAGTTAGTAGGGTTATTATGTGATGTGATTATTTGAACTTGCTATTTAGTGACAGATATCACAGAAAGCCTTGGCTGGTTGGAATACCATTATACAAGGAGCTATAGAAGTTACCCTTTTCTCCTGGGAGTGGGAGGAGTAATTAGTGTTACAGTTCATCTAAATTGCTACATTGTCCTCTTTCATAGGGACACATTACTTTCTTGTTACTGTATGCTGTGGCCCAAATCAATAAAACCAATCTAGGTTTTTATAGTTAGCATGGATAGACTGTCATACCTTTGTCTTCTGAATGTTTACTGTGGAGCCACACTTGAGTATTTTAGCAAAACAGAAGTTGAAAAACCTGTACAGTTCTATAATAAAAAAATATAAGAAATTTTGTTTGTTTTTTAATAAATTAGGCTTAAAATCCTGCTGCTGTTTTTGTTTTTTTAGCTTATATTCTTCTCATGGTTAATTCCTTTTTGTTATTGTTCTTGTTTCAATGTTTTCAAACTTTTAATTTTGTGGGATTTAAGTGGTTTCTAACCTTGGAGTACAATTGGCATTATGTCTAAATGCATGGCCATCCCTTGAAATGGGAAAATTATAATTTTATAAGTGTCCATCTGCTTGACCAATACTTTTCTAGAAACTGTAGTCTACAAATTGGGTATGAATAGTCTAGAAACTTATGGTCTAGAATTTCTGAATTCTTGATATAAAATCCTAAATATCCAGAACACCAACCTTTGAGGTAAGCCACGAGTAGTCACTGATCTACAGGTTGATTTTGTATTATAATATACGCTATGTCTTCTTTCTTCATGCCAGAAACAAAATTATTCCTTAAAAGATGATAAGTACTTAACCAAAGAAATGAAAAAGAAAATGCAACCTAAGTTTCATTCAACAACGTCCATGTCCATATTTCACTGCCCCTAGCTCAGCCTGCTTTCCCTAATTTTTATATATCCAGGACCACTTTTGCACAGAGATTTGAAGACAAGACTGATTTTTTTTAAATGTGCCCTGTTTTTAAAGTGCAGCTAGCAAGTATTAAAAAATGTGCCACTTGGCAGCCAATCAGCTCTAATTCTTTTCCTTCATGTTCAGTGTTCACATAACAAGGTGAATTTAATCTCCTAGCCAAGTTTTACTGACTGCAACTCTGGGTTTGTAGGGGGTGGGGGGAGGGGTTGGGGTGGTAATGGTAGCTCTTTCTGATCTTTGCTGTTGTAAGAACTATAGTGATTGAATCATTTCCTTATTAAATTACACAGTAAACAAGTTATCTTCAGGTTTGGGCTATCAAGGAGACTTTGACAAATTACTATGTATTTCCATTTGTTTTCCCAGGACAGTGGTTTTCTGCTCAAACCAATCACTGAGCACATTTCCAATCGCTGAGTTCAAAAAAGTTAAAGGAAAATATAGCAGTGTCAAGGACATTTTGGCACACAACAGGAAGCCATTAGAAGTCCCTGAAAGTGCATGTTAATTTTCCTATAGATTCTAGGAACTAGCACTTGAAAAGAAATTTCCATCCAGGAGCATTCAAAACAAACAAAACGATGCTTGATTTGTGGACTCTGCCATCTGCAGATTTAGGACTCAGTAAAGGTGCCAGAAGAAACTGGCCAGGTCTTATGATTCACAGACACATGATGCTTCTGCTTGTGTCTGGTGGATACAGACCTAACCTGTTCACCAGCTTTGTTCTGAGATTTCTTATATATCACCTGCTAGTTGGTAGAAAATGATCCCATTTGCAATTTTTTCAATAAATGTCTATAGTTTCAAAGTAACTTTGGAAAAAAGAACGAGAACAAAACCTGCAAATCAAATAAGTTGTGTGACAGCAGCCTCAGTGTGAAGGATTTGCTTTTAGCGGTGATCTAGGTCAGCGTTCTTACTATCTTCATGCTGCAAAAGCACCTGGAATGTTCCTACGACATAGTGGTGCTGATCTCCATCCCTAGAGATTCTGAATCATGGACACGACAATCCCATTTCTAGAAAGGAAGCAGAAGGGATTTTACTTTTCATTTTGTAACTTTTATATATTGCTTGCATTTCTCTGTTTTATATAGATATTTATATTAAAAAAAAATAATTTGAAGAGCACCTGTCCTCAATGTGGTCTTTCCTAGCCAAACCCCACTTGCTAATGATTATATAGTTCTTCAAAATACTCAAAATATTTACCCAACATCAAAACAGGCATCTATTTATAGTTTTTGATGTATCAGACCAGTATTCTAAAATATTATGAGGAAAAATGTTTTTTGTTTCTTTGTTTATAGGAAGCATTTTTTTTAACTTTATTGTGGAGCATTGTGTTTTTCCCAAGACCCATCAGCTCCAAGTCAGTTGTTATCTTTCAATCTTAGTTGTGGAGGACGCAGCTCAGCCCCAAGTCCAATCACCGTTTTCAGTCTAGTTGTGGGGGGGTGCAGCCCACCATCCCATCAGGGAGTCGAACCAGCAGCCTTGTTGTTAAGAGCACACACTCTAATCAACTGAGCCATCTGGCCGCCGACTGGCAGCTCAGCAGCAGCTCAGCTCAAGTCATTGTCTTCAATCTAGTTGCAGAGGGCGCAGCTCACTGGCCCATGTGGGAATTGAACTGGCAACCCTGTTGCTCAGAGCTCGTGGTCTAACCAACTGAGCCACCTGGCTGCCCAGAAAAATGGTTTTGAAAGTCTGGTTCTGCTGATGTATAAATTTAGGCAATTTCTATAACTCTTCTGAGCTTCAACTTCATCAGCTGTGAAATGGGTACTTTAATCCTGTACTACTTCTCGAGGTTGAGTGAATATTAAATGATATGATCTGTGTAAATCAGTTTTATGTAGCAGGGTTCAATTATGGTTTGTAGCTATTATCTACCCTAACCCCCATCCCCACCCCAATAACAAGAGGTAGTTTACAGTCTATTGAATTCATTTATTCACATCATCCTTTCATGCAAATATATAGCTCTTTTATTTACAAATGTAGAGACTATAAGAACACTTCCTGAACCGAGTACCCCATCCTGAGGGCAAATAGGAGTTATTCTACAGGATTTTTTCTTGTTAGCAAATGCTTTGAGTCTTTTCTGCTAGCCTTCCCTCAGCACCTGCCATTTCTATACCCATCTTTCTTCCTTGGTGTTTGTTTATGTATAACCACAGCTTTTACAGCTTCACTAAACTCAAATAATGTTTCAGTGGGTGGTGTGTTTTTAGATAGGAGACAGATGGATTTGGGGTAACAATGAGTCTTTGTTTTTCATTGTTGATGGTGGCGTTTCATGCCTGCCAGGTAGATACACAGTCCAGGGAGTGAAATGAAACAAGGAAACAGATACAGTATGTGGCCTGTGTCTGAGGCTTTTCTAGTTTTCCCACATACTCGACTACATTGAACGAGGTTAATATTGTTATTTAGCATTCTCCTGCCAGCTCTGGAGAGGGTCTTGAAATCCCTTGTGGATGGACCAGCCTCATTAGCATCACCTTAACACTTAGAAATCTGGAATCTCAGCGGCCTCCTCCCCAACTGCTGACTCAGAATCTGCATTTTAATAACATCCCCACGCAGCTTGGGTGTCCAGTACAGTTTGAGAAGCTCTGAGACAGGGAACATTTAAGTCTTTAACCCATCAGTTCACTAGGATTACTGATTGTCTCGAGATATCTTTTAATTTAATTGAGACTATATTCAAGGCTCCAACATTCAGAAAACGTTTACAGCATCTTGTTGGTGGTGTGCAGTGTTACCTTTTAGTGACTTTGGAAGCACTAGGTTTACTGGAATGAGAGTAGATAAAGGTATTATTTTTCTCTTCTACTTGTTCCCAGACATTTATGGTTTTTTCTCTCAAGCTCGGCGTTTGCTCAGGGATCCCACGTGGGTTCAGCCTGCCTAAAGACAGGTGTTATTTCTGTTCCGGGCTGATGAACCACAGCCACGGCCTGAACTTCGTCCACAGGGCTTGCAGGGTGTTCAGACTCTGTAAATCAAAGTGTCCTAACAGCTTTAAAAAGAAGCACAATCCTCACAAGGGTAGGTGGACCAAAGCCTTCCATAAAACAGCTGATACAGAGTTCACAGGGGATAATTTGTTTGAATTTGAAAAATATAGAAATATTTTCTATATTCACCATAATGTAGAAACAAATGCCAGTGAGAGTTGTGGAGTAAAACTTGATGCAATGAAGAGAGTCGAAGAGATCGAACAGAAACGCCAAGCAAAATTTATAATGAACAGGTTGAAGAAAAATAAAAAACTACAGAAAGCTCAGGGCATCGAAGCTGTCAGGCAAAGCATGTCATCCGGGCCCCTTTTGCATGCAAAGAAAAGCAGCTGGAAAACAAAATGGTACAGGAACTACAAAAGGATGTGGACATGGAAGATTTCCCAAAAATCTTACTGTCTATAACCATTACTCTAAGTGCATTTGAAAATCTCCTTTAGAGACTTAGAACCTCTAACTTATTGATTTATTTTTCACATAAGGTGCCTCAAATGAGAAAGTGATTAAAAATACATCTTTTCTATGGTGCTATCTGCAAAACATCAGCTATGGGTACTAGTTTGCATCTCAATGTTAAACTTTCACTGATAGATGTACTTATGTAAATTATGAAAACTCTGTAAATACAGAAGTGAATTATGGACATAAAATAGTCACACCACTTGGATAATGGCACTAGGCAGCATTTATGTAATAATTAGTGACAAAAATGTATGGCTAGTGATACATAAAATTTTCTTTGCAGTAGAAGAAAAGACATTTATGTTTTATTACTTTTTGAAGCTTTCAATTCTGTGCAAAAGTATGAAATGTTCCCCAGCCAGTAATACAGGTTATTAAAGGCGGCTGTGGAATCTGCTTTTGCTCCTATTTTTTAAAACCTTTATAGGATTGTGGTTAATGGAACTTGTTCATTATTCTGTTACTTGGTTTATCAGTTAGCTGATACCTTCTACCCACTATGAAGATTTTCCTCAATATACAGCTTTACATCATTTTGTTCTTCATATATTGTTATATCTACACTCATAATGGATTGTTAGTTAATAACTAAGAAACAAAAGCAATAACAATGACAAAGCACAAGATTATCATGCATTACTGTGGAAAGAGTTTGAGGTTCAAAAATATTGAATAGGCTGAGGTAAGTGGAATTTGCTAGAGTATCTCCAATCTTCTTTCAGATCCTCTTACTTTCCCAGATCCTTCCTGCTAGCTCCATTCTACTCCCTGTGAAAATCTGCTGCCAGGGAATTTGCTGATAAATTTACACCCAGATAAGAGTGAAGGATTGAGTGTTATTAAGTGTTGGCTCATTTTAATAAGAGAAAAAAAAATCTCAGATACTTTTGCAACGCAAAGTGTTGAGAATGAATTGCAGATGCATTTTGATAGGTTGGGAAAATTTGATGCTGCCTTAGAAATGTGTGGGTCCAGTGTAACTGCTGATGTTTCTAATATGTAGGAGGTGATTGAGCATATTGATGGTGGCAATGTCAGCATGGAAGAAGATAGTGTGGTGCAGATGTAAAGCTATAATGATGTAAAGCAAAATGATGTAAAGCTATATACTGGCCAAAATCTCTTTGTCCTTGACTCTATTAGAAATTTTTACATTAATGAATACCCACTTTTCAAATTTCCAGATTACATGAAATGGATAAGAAAGTGGGTAAGCTGAATGGCAGTAAATTACAATCCAAAAGAAAAAGGTCACAAAGGTTGAATTTAAATTTTAACAGGGACAAAATGAATCATACTGGAAACTCAAAATCCCACCATACCACATGAAAAGATGGGTGCCATGCAGGTACCTAAAATGCTCGTTGCTTCATTTATAGAAACAGAGGGTCTAGAACGGTAGGTGGTAGGTCTCTCTTTGCACTTGTCAGGACATCTGATGCATTTTAGAGGTTTGTTGAAAAACTTGGAATAGAGACTATCAACCAGGGGTGGAAAGATCTTCAGAACATACCAGCTGGAAAGGCTGAAGGAACTGGAGATGTTAAGATTGGAAAAGGGAAGACTCAGGAGTAAAAGATTTACCTTCACATTTGTAAAAGGGCCAATGAGAATGGAGGATAAGACTTATTCTATCAGGCCCTATGAGGGCAGAGTGCAACCCAACAATATAAAGAATCTCACACTCAGAGGTATCTGAAGAAAGTATCTTTGCCTCAAGAAGTAGCTAATTCCCAGTGGAAGGTGGAATTAAAGCATAGACTGAAGTCTGCTTGGCAATGATAGCTTCAAGTACCAGATAGGTGGTTGGATTAAATGCCTTTTATGGCCCTTTCCAGCAGTGAAACCCTGTACTTCCACATTCTGTTACAAAATTGCAGGGATTCTGCAGTGAAAATAATCAGAATAACCAGAAGCTGTAGGTTTCATAGTATCTCTAAATTTTAGGTACATTTCTTAATCACCTCCACAGTGCCCCGATGTTTCTTATCTGTTAAATCATCTTCTATTTCCAGAATATCTGAATTAAATGATAATTCTTTGCACTACGATATATTTTGGTGACAAACTCCTTTGCTTTTATTTTGCAGATGCAAAA
>NW_017731849.1:877231-879737 GCF_001890085.2 Hipposideros armiger
CTCAGGCTCTGCTATTTGAAAGACCATCTCCAACTACGAATCCCAATGGTGCATAAAACAACTCATCTTCCCCAATCCAAATACCACTTCCTGTGGATTCCCCATTTCTGTCCCCATTTCTTTAAATACATCCTTTTACTAGTCTCTCGACCTCAGCATTATATTTAATTTACTCTTCAAAATACTGTCATAGTTTAATAGGTTTTATTTTAGTAAGACTACTCCATAGAACTGCTCCCTTTTTGGCATTAGGCCTATAATCCTTACAGGTATGAACAGTAGAGCTAAGATTCTTAACTATGGAGTTCAGTCCAAACGGTTAGCCTTATCAAAGTGGTGGATAATTAAAAGTAAGTCTTTTGTGTGTATATAATAGTTAACTATTCACACTAGGAAGTGAGAAAGTAACAAATGAGAACAAAATGCAAGGTAAAGAGAATATCTAAGAATAAAGAATATTTTTTAATCCATAAATGATGTCAAAAATAATAAAAGTAATATAAAATTAAATTCTAATAATTTTCAATTACTGCTCCATCTATGTTCTTCCTTAATTAGACCAACTGTAAACACATTTATTTCAGTAAGTATTAAGTAATGTGGTTACCCTGGTCTATGGACTAGCTGTATCAGAATCATTGGCGATCTTATTTTTATATTACTTTATTGGTTTCAGTTTGCCCTATACCATTTGAAAATTATTTAGTTGTCAATAACCCATACATATGCAAAATATCAATTTCAATAATTACAAAGGATATGCAATAGAAATAAAGCGTCCCTCCTATTCCATCCTGCAACTACTCATTTCCCCTCCCCGGTTGCAGCCACTATTCCAGCTTATTGTATTTCCTTTCAGAAACATGTCTTGTGTGTTTCTATGAATAGCAGATATCTTGGTTAATTTGTTTAATATCTATTCTCAACCTCCTGCTCGTCTGCCTTCCTGCATTGCAGAGGCTAGAAAGCTAAAAATAACATCTCCTAGATTCCATTATAACCAGAGTTCCTGGATGATTTAGGTTCTTCTAAACAGATGAACGCGTATAACACTTGATTTTGAAACTGAGCTAAGTGAGGAAAGAGATTGGACAGGAGACATCCATCTTGCTAGTGTGACTCATGGCAGAGGCTGCAAATTTCAGCCATGTAGTACTGGGTTCCCAATTTAGCAGAGACAGCTTTCTGATTGTGGTGGAGGTGATATCCTTTTATAAACCACAGCCCTAACCACAGCTTCTAGATTCCATATACGCTTACCTGAATATATCAGTATTTTCAGCGCTCTGGTGGCCTAGTTCTTCTGTATTATGTTCTTTGGAAATGACTCCTAGAAGTTGAGCTGAAGTCTAGTTAATTATTCAACCAACAGCTCTAACATCACTGAAGAAGGTTATTTTCTGCTGAACCTACTAGAGTAGATTATACTCTCTGCAACTGAATCTTGATTTATAAAATGTATATAAATACATATACTGCAGAAGGCAGAATAATGGCCCTTCCAAAATGTCCATGTCCTAATCCTTGGAATCTATAAATATGCTACATTACATGGCCAAAGGGAATTAGGTGGAATTAATGTTGCTAATCAACTGATTTTAAAACAGGAAGAGTATCCTACATTATTCAGTGGGGCCAATGTAATTACCAGGATCCTTAAAAATGGAAGACAGAGGCAGAAGAGGCAGAGGGAGAACTGACTACTGAGGAATGATCAGAGAGATGCAAAGTTGCTGGCTGTGAGGATAGAGAAAGGAGTCACCAGTCAAGGAATGTGGGAGACTTCTAGAAGCTGGAAAATGCAATGAATTATATTGAGAGTAAGAAATAAATATTGAGAAAGAGTTTGGGAAGAACATTGTATCCTTTTTGGGCCATAAATGTTTATAAAGTTTTAAATAACAATACAAGGAAGAAAAATAGAGATTGTGTCTTTTATAACTCCAATTTTATGTAGGACTTTTGGGAATGTTGGCATTTATAGCACTAAAGAAAATAATGTTTATGAAATATATTTAATTTTGAGATATTTATTTAAAATTAAACAATTTTCAAGAAAAATTCTTTGGGAATTCTTTCCATTGTGTGATGAAAAATTAAAGGCAAGATTGTTGTGGTTGCGCACTCACTTGTTAAATTGAGTAATACCAGAAGTCCAAATCTCAAAATAAAAGAGTTATGACTACCATTACAATGCCCCCTGTCTTATCAAGGATGTCAGTCATACCATTTCAATGTTCCACGAAAAAGGAAAAACTTCAAAATCACCTACAATGATATTCATATTAAATTATCTTCATGCAGACATAGTAAAGACTTTGAAAAAATGAAAAAAGAGAAAAAAATGAGAAACCACAAACACAATTTTACCACTAAACAAACAATAAAACAAGATTTTAAAAAATGCTATGAGAGGGCCGGCCGAGTGGCGCGATGGTTAAGAACTCGTTTGGGATGCCAGAGGGCCCCGGTTCGGATCCCACATATGAGGGCCAGTGACACTGCC
>NW_017731849.1:880362-884106 GCF_001890085.2 Hipposideros armiger
CATATCAAGGGTTTTTTATTTCTTTAGCATAGTATTGATTAAGATACAGACCAGCTTTTATCACATTACTTCTGAGTAAAGTAAAACTACATGTTATGGTTAGGAAAATAATTTTTGTATAATTAATTTTGTGTGTGAAACCTTTAGAGCGGGGATAGATACCTTTTGCTACTATGAATCCTGAGTAAAAAATGGTTATTTTGAGGCCAGCTGAGTGGCTCATTTGGCTAAGAGTGCGAGCTTGAGCTCTGAGCAACAGGTTCTCCAGTTCGATTCCCACATGGGCCAGTGAGGTGTGCCCGATCTGAGCTGCCACTGAGCTGCCAGCAGGTGGTAGAATGGCTCAGCTGGTGAGAGCATGTGCTCCTAACAACAAGGGTGCATGGTTTGACTCTGCATGGCGTGGTGGGCTACAACCCCCTCCCCATCCCCCAGCTAAGATTGAACACAGCACCTTGAACTGAGTGGCCTTGAGCTGCTGATGGGCGGCCAGATGGCGACTGGATTTGGAGCTGAGCTAGCTGTGCCCTCCACAGCTAAGATCAAAGGACAACAACTTGGCTGTTCCCCTTCCCCAATTCCACAATAAAATCTTTAAAAAAAGAAAGTTACTTTGCACATTTATAGAGTGCTTACTATGTATCAAACAGTATACTAAGTCTTAAAAGTAAATCAACTCATTTGATCCTCAAAACAGCACTATAAGATATGTACTATTATTATGGTCATGTGATTAATGAGGAAACCCAGGCACAGAGAGGTCAAGGAACTTGCCCAAGGTCACACAGGCAATAAGTGGCCTAAGTGCCACATAAGGTGGCAATAAGTCACTGCTCAAGGTCACAGCATCCTACCTTTTATCTCTTCTAATCAAAACCAGTGTCCAAACACAATCCTGAGACACTCTGTTATGTCCATTCTATCTCATAATACCATATGTTTCATAACTAATTTTATTTTCCTTCTATTTCATTAAAATTAACATTCTCTGGTGCATTTATTTCAGCCAGATATTAGGAAAAACAGAAATCTGATTTAAACAAATTCATACCAAGGGGTAATAAATCATGAATAGATTCCTGCTTAACATACTCATTGTTGCACATACTTTTACATTTTAAAAGAGAACACACTATTTTAAAGGAATTAATCTTAATGATAATCGTTTTCAAAATTTAGGGGGGTCAACTTTTGGGCTTCAGGAGGCGGGATCTAATACCAACCATCCAGCCTCAGACACAAAAGCTTGCTTTTCTATGTCAGGATTGTGCATCAGATTTCATTTGGGAAAACAAAGGATACTCCACTCTTTATTTATTTATTTTATTCTTTAATTTTTTAAAGATTTTTTTTTTTAATTGGGGAATTGGGGGAGGGAAACAGCATTGGGGAATAGGGGAAGGGAACAGACAAGTTGCTGTCCTTTGGTTCTTCAGTCTAGTTGTGGAGGACGTCACTTCACTGGCCCATGTTGGTATTATGATCATTGTGCTCTTTCCGGCTGAGGCAGTTGGTCGCCGGTCATTGGGCGGCCGATTACAGCAGCTCTCGCTGGCTGCTGCCTGCTCATGCTGGCTGTCGGCCACTCACCGAAGCTCACAGCAGCCCACTGCAGCAGGGGTAGCAGCCTACGCCATCACTGGCCACTCAAGGCAGCCCAGCTCCAGGTGGAGCTGTTGTTCACCATCTTAGCTGTAGAGGGCACAGCGTCACTGGCCCACGTGGGAACTGAACTGGCGGCTCTGCTGCTCAGAGCTTGAGCTCCCAAGCCAACTCCCAACCAACTGAGCCATTCAGCTGGCCTATCTACTCTTTAAAATAATAATAAATTGAACCATTGCTCTAATGAGCTTTCTCACTCTTCTTCCTCTTCCCTGCCCATCATTGAACACATTCTATAACCCCTCTCCTTATAAGGAAGCATCTAGGGGCTCACAGAACAGAGCCGAACAACTCTCTGTTCAAAGAACTTCCGGAAGGAGGGGGAGGTGTTCAGGAAGTAATTTGAAGTAGATGCTTTGAGCCTCTCCGCAATGTGAAAGCACACTGCAGAGGCAAACCTCTCAGTGACAGGATTATTCTATTTGATATTGGTGCCAACAGCCACATTTTCTAGCATCTTGGTTTCAACAATTAATGACAAAGCAGAACTTTTCACAGGGCATCACGGGGACAGGAAAGTCCCCAGCGCCCTGTATGCATACTCCCTCCCTTACTGGCATTCCTCCAGCCTCTCTTAGGAAAGGCCTGAGCCATCTGGGTTCCTGGACTCCTCCGCCCCAGGCAGGTGGCTCTTCTTCTGTTACCCACAGTTCCTGCTAAACGTTTGAGATTGCATCTGACATAGTGTCTTCAACTTTGTCCTTTGATGGAGTCAGCTTCCTGGTCGTGGGTCAGATCACTGCCTGCAGCAGTTTCTTCCTCCCCACCCAGTGAATTCTCCAGGAAATGATGGGGGTATATGCAGATTCCCATAAAGCCCTATTGGACAGTAATGAGAACATCCAAGAATTGTCTTCGTGGTTCTAGTCAGTGACTAACTTGAAGGCAATTCTTCTACAGCTAGTGAGTGTGTGTACGTGTACACGCGCACTCGTGTAGAGGGCCTCTTCTAAGTGTTTCCACACAAAATTACACACCCCTTTTCCCTACCAATCAATGGTCCAATTCTGTGACTATCATTGAGTCAGTAGTAACATAAGTTCCAGAGATCTGTACAACACGGTGCCTACTGTTAACAATAAAATATTACGTACTTTAAAATGTGTCAAGGATAGGTATATCTCATGTTACCACAAGGAAAAACGGAGGCTTAGGGGACAAGGAAACTTTGGGAAGCGATGAATATGTTTATTACTTGGATTGTAGTAATGGTAACTTGAGTGAATACATACCGTGGTGGCAAAAAAAACCCACCATATACAAGTGGACACTTTGGTCAACGTTATTCAAGCAGTAGTTCACCATAATCAGAAGTGTCTGGACACTGATGGTAACCACTTTGAACACCTCTTGTAATTACAGAAGTCAAACGTGGCTTGTATTCATCTTTTGTTATAGGTATATATTGAGTATAGTTTTAATAGCGTTTTTCCATTCTTAAAATGTGTATACATTTTTTGGGCACCTTCTGTATAACCAAACTCACCAAATTGTATACATTTTTTATGTGCAGGTTTTTTTGTATACTAATTATATCTCAATAAAGCTGGAGGGGGGAAAGTTGGGAGGAGAATAAAGTCCCGTTCTCTCAGAAATCTCTGAATTGCCATAAAAGGGAAATTGGCATATTTTCTCCCCATGCTGCACTGTAGTCACCTAAGGGCTGACTAAACTTGTTTCTTTAGTTTCTGGGAGTGCACAGACCAATTCAGAGAGATTCCTGGAGGGGTCAACAACCTGATTGCACTTACATCCTGATACCACAATTTTTCAAAGAGGAAGCCTCCGGTTACCATTTCTCAATTCCCATTGTGTTCATTTTATACTACTAAGAGAGAGTGCATATCACTATGTATGTTGGAAACATGTTTTTAGCCTGTGGTTAAGCAGATTTCGTCGAGATCTTTATAATGGTTTTGATTATTAAATGCATATATCCAGAAGACTTGCCCTGTCTTAAGTTTCAGTTCCTCATTTCAACTGGCTGCTCAGGCTCTGCTATTTGAAAGACCATCTCCAACTACGAATCCCAATGGTGCATAAAACAACTCATCTTCCCCAATCCAAATACCACTTCCTGTG
>NW_017731849.1:886836-909796 GCF_001890085.2 Hipposideros armiger
GGTTAGATGCCCGGCCCAAGCTGAGCTATCGCCGAGCTGCCAACAGGTGGCAGGATGTCTCAGCTAAAAAAAAAAAAATGCTATGAGAAGATAATTCCATATACAGTAAAACCTTGGATTGTGAGTAACTTGTTCTGCAAATGTTCGCAAGATGAGCAAACATTTCTAATAAATTTTAACTTGATAAATGAGCAGTGTCTTGCAATACGAGTAGTAGTACACCGAACGTCACATGATCACAACTGAGCCAATGGTTCTCTCTTTCTTGCTGCAGGATTATAGGCGATCGTCTCCCATGGTCAGAGGTTATGGAGGAGATCTCGCCTGCAGAGGAGGAGGAGGAGAAAAAGATGGAGGAATCCCTCACTTCAAATGAGATTAGGGAGGTGTGTAAAATGTGGGAAACAGTGCAAAATTTTGTAGAAAAGCACCACCTGAATAAGGCTGTAGCAGTGCAAGCAATGAATCTGTTTAACGACAATGCAATGTCACATTTCCGCGAAATCCTCAAAAGGAGGCAAAAGCAAGTGTCATAGGATAGGTTCCCTGTTAAAGTTGCACGAAAAGAAAAAGATTCCATTGAGCAATAGGTAGCAGTGATTCCGTTAGTGACAGTAAGAGTTGTCCTACACAATAACCCTCCTCTCTCTTATCTTCCTCACACCAGCCACGAAGGTTTTCAAAGTTAAGTGCAGGTGAATTTGTTTATTTTTCTTTATATTTTGTATTTTCTTTATTATTTTGTATTGCATTACAGTATTGTAATCATTTTTATATAAATATTTTTGGGTTGTGGAACGAATCATCTGAGTTTCCATTATTTCTTATGGGGAAATTCGCTTTGATATACAAGTGCTTTGGATTACAAGCATGTTTCTGGAACAAATTATGCTCACAAACCAAGGCTTTACTGTACTTTTGAAATCTATGGAGACATTGCCCTAGTCAAATACCACTGGAGAAGGAGGGAAATTTGAAACCTTGGTGGCGGTTTAAAAGTATCTTGCCTACCCACTGACTACTATTAAGATGAACTTATAGTTAGGATCACAAAATATGAGGTCAGACAATTAAGTTCACAAACTCATCCTAGAAAAAGTGCTACATACTTCATTGTTGAATATCACTACGATCACCTTCGAAGTACTCCCCTTGGTAAGCTATGTACTGACACCAGCACCTAGTCCACCCTTCAAAGCAAATTGGGGCTCTTTTTCTGGAATGGCCATAAGAGCTGTCTTCATATTACCCTGGATGTCCTGAATGTCATTAAAATGTCTTCCTTTCGATATATCCTTCATCTTTGGGTAAAAAAAAAAAAAGCCATCGGCCTGCCGAGTGGCTCAGTTGGTTAAGAGTGTGAGCTCTGAGCAACAATGTTGTCAGTTCAATTCCCAAATGGGCCAGTGGGCTGCACCCGAGCTGAGCTGCCAACAGGTGACAGGATGGCTCAGCTGATAAGAGTATGTGCTCCCAACAACAAGGTTTCCAGTTCGATTCCTGCATGGGATGGTGGGCTACACCCACCCACAGCTAAGATTGAACACAGCACCTTTAGCTGAGTGGCCGCGGGCTGCCAACAGGCAGCCAGATGGTGACTAGACTTGGAGCTGAGCTAGCTGTGCCCTTCACAACTAAGATTGAAGGACAACTTGGCTATTACCCTCCCCCAACTCCCCAACACTGTTCCCCTTCCCCCATTCCCCAATAAAAAATCTTTAAAATAAAAAAAGAAAGAGAGAAGTCATTGGGAGCCAGATCAGATGAGTAGTGAGGGTGTTCCAATACAGTTATTTGTTTACTGGCTAAAACCTTCCTCACAGACAGTGCTGTGTGAGCTGGTGCATTGTGGTGATGCAAGAGCCATGAATTGTTGGCGAAAAGTTCAGGTTGGCTACCTTTTTCACGCAACCTTTTCAGCACTTCCAACTGGTAAACTTGGTTAACTGTTTGTCCAGTTGGTACAAATTCATAATGAATAATCCCTCTGATATCAAAAAAGGTTAGCATAGGGCCGGCCGAGTGGCTCAGTTGAGTGGCTCAAGAGTGCGAGATCTGAGCAACAGCAGTTTGATTCCTGGCCCAAGCTGAGCTGCCACTGAGCTGCCAACAGGTGACAGGATGGCTCAGTTAGAAAAAAAAAAAAAAAAAGGTTAGCAACATCGATGCACCAAGTTCATGAACTTAATCGTCAGAGCTCATATGCATAATGATGACCACAGTAGCAACTAAGCTGGCAAGAGCACTAATAAATTATTGTTCTTGCTCTCCAATGTCAAACTTAAAAAATTCACTTCTATAATTTTAAACAAAGTGGGAATAATAATTTTAAATGAAAAACTCAGATTTATTATTATATGCCAGAATTTCAATCTATCATGGTCATAACCAGCTCTGATCATGAGTTCTGATGAAGATTGATTTTAGTACTCAATCAGTTGGAATTTAGTAAAAAATGTGTGTGTGGTATCCATTTTATGCTCAGCCAGGCTCAGAAACCACTTATTTACTAAATATTTACATGTACCAAGTCCTGGCTAAACTGGCAGTAGAGAGATAAATATCTGCACAGAGTTGCACAACATAATTTATTAACTATGTTACCTGGCCTAGAGCTTGTTTTTCATATTGACTCACTCTTTCTTTCAAGGGCAAGGCCCTTTTGTAAACATTTAAAACAGCTTACATTCTAAGGCTGTGTGATTAAGGTGGGGAGGTATTTAGCACAATTTTGTAATAAAACATTAGGAAATAGTGAAAAGCAAATATAGGTATAGATAGATCGGTGTTCAGAAATTGATCAAGTATATGCAGAATTAAGTATATGATAAAGATAGCATTTTAAATCCATAGGAGAAATATGGATTACTGTTCTTAAACATTATGAATGGCTGGCTAGTCATTAAAAGAAAAACAAACCTGAATTCCAATCCTACTCTATCCATCCTAAATTAAATCCAGGTATATCACTTTAAATTTGAAAGGTGAAATTATAACATGACTAGAAATTTGTAGTTGGTAAAAATACAACAAGCTGTACACCTATGACACATACTTCTGTGATTATCTATTATTTATAAATAAAAATTTTAAACTAGGTAAAATGATAGTTATTTTTATAATTCTGGAGGGCAGAAGGCCTTTTGACTCTAATGTAAAACTCAAAAGTCATTACAAAAAGTTCAATACGTTTAACTACGTGCAAGTTTAAACTTTATGAATGGCATCAAAACACCACTAAAAGTGAAAAACAAATATCAAACTAAGAAAATATATTTGTAATACTTTGGACTCTTAATAGCGTCCAACCAAGAAAAGGTATCTCTACATACGTGGCATAGGGAGACTAATAAAGGAGTTGTTCTCATTGGTGATGGAAGAGCAGAGAAGCCCAAAAGAGGAAGGTATGCATCTCAGACGTTATCAATAGCTGGTAGCCTTTTTTAGCCCCTAAACTGGAGAGAAAAATGGGAAACTATGGTTTTCCCAGGGCCCAAGGGCCAGGGTCAACTAGCTGAAGCTAACACCTGGTTGAAGCAGAAACCACAAAACAAAGCTGGTGGATACTAGAGATGCTTAAAGTAGCAGGTGGGGGTGGGGCTGGGGGTGGATTGTCTTTTCCTCTGGCCCTCTGTATTCGTTTCTTATTGCTGCTGTCACAAATCACCACAAATTATGTGACTTAAAACAATACAAATTTATTATTTTACAGTTCTGGTGTTCAGACGTCCGTAACAGGCGTCGGCAGGCTGAAACCAAGATGTCAGCAGGGGCTACATTTCTTTCTGGAGGCTCTAGAAGAGAATCTGTTTCCTTGGCTTTCCTAGCATCTAGAGGCTACGGTGCCTCAGGTTGTGGCCCTTTCCTTCATCTTCAAAGCCAACAATGACTGGTCGAGACCCTCTCATGCCATCATCTCTCTGGTTCTTCCGTTTCTGGCTCCCTCTTCCACTTCTAAGAACGCTTGTGATTATATTGGGCCGACTTGAATAACCTAGGGTGCTCTCTGAAAATAATGTCAGCTGACTTACAAACATAATTCCATCTGCAACCCAATGCTTTCTTGCCATGTATCACAACATGTTTATAGGTTCCAACCACTAGATGTTTTTGAGGGGCTGCTGTTCTGCCTTCCACACATTCCAGTTTTCTACCAATGCCCCTCATTGTCCAAACTCAGCTGGAGGCCAGCTGACTGGGAAAGCAGTCTGCAGGGGTTAGCAGCCCATGTCTACCCCCCATGTCCCACACATCTAGGGGAAAAGGAAAAACTGATCTAATTACAAATAGATACCCAGAGAAACGATTAATATTCCTAGAATAAAGAGTTCTCAGAAATTAATGAGAAAATGATAATTAACAAACATAGAAAAATGAGCTAAGGATATGGACTTGTGGGCTGGCAATTTTGAGACAAAGAAATAAAAATAGTCAGTCTGGGTGGCCCAAGTGGCTCAATTGGTTAGAGTGAGAGCTCTGAGCTACAGGGTTGCCGGTTGGATTCCGACATGGGCCAGTGAGCTGTGCCTGAGCTGAGCAGCCGCTGAGCAGGTGAGAGCACATGCTCTTAACAACAAGGCTGCCTGTTCAACTCCTGCATGGGATGGTGGGCTGTGCCCACCCACGCGCAACTAGATTGAAAACAGCGACTGGACTTGGAGCTGAGCTTGCGCCCTCCACATCTAAGATCCAAGGATGACAACTTGACTTGGAGCTGATGGGTCCTGGAAAAACACAGTGTTCCCCTTCCCCAATTCCCCAACACTGTTCCCTTCCCCAAATCCCCAATAAAATCTTTAAAAAAAAATGTCAATCTACAAAGATTCTCAGCCTACTTAATATAAATTGAAACAATGAGCTAAAAATTTTCTCCTACCATATAGACGAAATTCTAAAGATCGTTAATAGTCAGTTTTGGTGTCAGTACAGGCATACCTCATTTTATTTTGCTTTGCTTTATTGCACTTCACAAATGTTGCTTTTTCTTTCTTTCTTTTTTTTTTTTTAACAAAGTGAAGGCAAGACATTCTACTAGCAAAAAGGTTATGACTCACTTTATTGCAATACTTGCTCTATTGCGCTGGTTTGGACCAAACCCGCAATAGTCCGAGGTGTGCCTGTAATTAGTACAACATGTTTGGATGGCTTTTGATCTAGCATTCCACTTCTGTGAAAAATTTCACACCGGTGTGCAAGAAACCACATACAAAGGTGTTCACTGAGGCAATGTTTATGGTACCAAAAAATAAAAACAACCTGGAAATAATTCAAATGTGCCTCATAGGATTGGTCATGGTTCAGTAAAGTGATAGCATGCACCATCTGAAGCAATGGCTTGATATAGAAATATATGCATTGGCATGGAAATAGTTTCCTGATAGATGGAAAAGAGCAGAGCAACATGTGTAGTATAATTATAAGCCATTTACATATAAGAACATGAATAAAAATTCTGGTTAATGTGAACCAAACTATTAATAGTGGTCGTTCTGCTGTGTGGGATTCTTTGAGACTTTCACATTTTCCTTTACTCATTTCTGTATTGTTTGAATTTAGTACAGCAGGCATTTTTTCCATAATCAGAAGAAAAGCATAAAAGTGTGGATGTGATTAATATATGGGTTTAAGAATAGGCCAACTTTCTATGTATACTGGATAAATTTGATTTCAATTTATCATTTCATTAAAAAAATCATCCTGAGTCATGGTTAAAACATTTTTTTCCCAAAATGAATGAATGAGTAAATAAGAGAGATTTTTCTCTCGGGCCTCTTGCAGTCAGATATTTCTCTGAATAAATTTGTTTAGCGAGTTCCTCTTTCTTTGGGTTCTCCCCTACAAATGAAACCATCCATCCCTCTGTGCTTTCAGTTCCTGTCTCTACAAAGTCTCTGCCATGAAGTTCCTTTCCCTTTCTTTTGGTTTAAGTAATATTTAAATACACCCACTGATTAACGCTTTCATTTGGGAACGAGAGATCCGCATGTGAACTTACGTTAGAAAGGGGAATTCCTCTAAGACTGTTTTTCTTGGCATAATATCATTTCCCTTGGCCTTGGAAAGCTGATGGTCTTTTAACAAAGCTCTGCTGTGTGGTGATCACATCTTTCACTTTTTAAATGTTTTATTTAATTGTTTAATTGGATTCTGGAACATTCAGCTCATCCCCAAATCCTGGGCTCTCCTTTTTTTTTTTACTTGATTTGAGGTAAAAACAACACATGGGTAAATGACTAATTTCCCAGCCAGTGAGCAGGTCATGCATGACTCTTTAATATGTTTGGAGCACAACCTTCTTATGTTGTAACAGCCTGGATTTCTTCATTCTTGATGTACTTTTTTAGGGGTGAGAAATAAGGTTTGAATAAGGGCTTCCATGGTGGAAAGAGAACACGCGCATGCGTAGAAACACTAATGTCGATCTGCGCAGGTCTGTGGGGCTTCTTCACCTGTCAGAAGTGGCTGCTGTCATGCAAACTATAAGGTAGATAAGACTGTTCTAGCATTTCTCTCTCATTATCAGCATTTATGTCACTACTCCCTCCCATCCATAATTTTTAGAAAGAATTGTGACTTTGTAATAAATGGAATGCATTTATTCTGAATATACTTCTTCAGCTTTTTTGAGATATTTCTAAAAAAATTCAAGTATGTAAAAATTAACATGATTATTTAATTGTTTAGCAGAGTCTGTCTTCATTAAAAAAGGTAAGGGACCACTTAGTTAAGCATATATCGCAGGTAATTGCATCTTGGCTAATCATCTCCAGGAAGATTACCACAGAGTGGCAAATAATTAATTTATAAGACAGCTTTCATAAAAATAATCTGATCTAATCATTAAAGTAATAATTCCTTGATTTGAAATCTTGAGGACACTGAAAAATAATTGTACAGTGTCTTTCTGTTAATAAATTTAGTACGTAATTATTGAGACCCTCCTATATGATGATAGCTGGCAAAAAAAAAAAAAAAAGCAAAGATAGGTAGAATGTAGTCCCAGTCCAGTCTTCAAGGCCATCACTGTCATGACAGGAAATAAAAATTGCATGACAATAGCTATATTACAAAAGAAAATGCACCAAATGTCCTAGTAGAGGACAGTGCTGATGAGGAAGGAGATAACATTTAAGAAAGGAGTTGTGGGGGAGGTGACAGTTAAGAAGGAATAGAGATGATTTATATTGTGTACTTGGGAAATGCAACTTTCTCCCTTAGACCATAAGCTGCAAGAGGGTAGGAACCATGTCTCCTTTATCACTTCTCTATACCCATTTATACCAGCACCTTCTACAGTATCTGGCACAGAGTAGGTCCTACGAATGCTTAAAGGTGGGAAAGAAATTAGCATTGAGTATCTACTATGTGTCAGGCCCTTTCCTGGTTGATCTTTATAAGAAACCACTGAAGGAGGGTTCCTTTAGATCCTCCTCCTACACCTTTCTCTCTTGCCTCTTCTTTATCTTTAAACAAAAAGAAAGAAAAAAATCATGGTTCAAGGAGCTAATTGACTTGAGATAACCCAGAACATTAGCTATGGAATTAGCCCAGCGTTCAAGCACAGGCTCTGCCACTGAATAGTTATGTGATCTTAGGCAAGGTAATTACTGGTCTCAGTTTCTTGCTCTTTATAATGGGGATGGTAATACTATGACTCATAGCATCGGAATGAGGATCATGTTGGATGAAGTCTGTGAAGCGTGTAGGTCAGTGCCCAAGACTTAAAATGCTCAGGTGGTATTAGTTGTTATTCATGTTGCTGTGGTTGCTAATATTGTGAAATAATATTACCTCCTTCACTGATTTAGTTTAAGGGATACATTGAGAGTATGTGCTATTAATGTGTAAAAACCTTTGTGACCTTAAAATAGTCTCAATGAGGTCCAAGATTACTCCGTGAAAAGACATTTGGTGGTGAGGGAGGGTTATGAGATCAAAGAGGCTGCATATGTAGGATTTACTAGACCGGGCAAACTGGATTGGTGATCAAAGGACTGTAAAAGAGTTAGGAGAGATATGGTATATGATAGAGAAAAGTGGTGGGGAAGGAAGAATGGAAAAAGGAGGATACATACAGTCTAGGGAATTAAGGGTGAAGAAAAGGTAGTCCAAGTATAAAGCTATGAGGCTCCAAATTAGATAGGACTGCTGAGATTAAAAAAAAAAAAAAAAGGGTACACAGGGTTGGCCGAGTGGCTCAGCTGGTTAAGAGCTCGCTCAAGAGATTGAGCTCTGAGCAACAGCGGTTCGAGTCCTGGCCCGAGCTGAGCTGCCACTGAGCTGCCAACAGGTGGCAGGATGGCTCAGCTGGTGAGAGCACGTGCTCCTAACAACAAGGCTGCAAGGCTGCTGGTTCAACTCCCACATGGGATAGTGGCTCCGCCCACCCGCAACTAAGATGGAACACAGCACCTTGACCTTAGAGGCTACGAGCTGCTGGCCGGCAGCCAGATGGCGACTGCCACCCTCCACAACTAAGACTGAAGAACAATAACTTGGCTGGTCCCCTACCCCAATTCCCCAATTAAAAAAAAAAAGGGGGGGGGGACACAGTCCCTGTTGAAGATGAATCAAGTCTGTAAAGCAGAAGGTAGGAAGAGTGTGTGGGAGATCATGTAGAATGACTCAGTTTCCCTGGTTGTAATCTGGAGGTATTAGTATAACCCTCAGGAGTAAGGAGGTTGAAGTGTTCTGTTTCACTTGAATTTACCCTCAGATATTTAAGTAGATTTGAGGAAAGGCAAAGCTAGGTGAGGAGATGTGAGGAGATCTGCTTATGAGCCACATACAGAATATGCTGCAGTTGTGGGAGCCGTGGGATATGGTGTGGAAACCAGCAGAATGGAACCCAAAGTCTCAGGAATATGCAAAGAGGAACTTCTTGCTTTGTGAGCTTCTTTTGTTTTGGCAGGCATTTAATTCTAGGCATCAAAATAATGTCAGGATAGGCAGTTTAAAAAAAGCTCCAGTGTCAGATGGGACATACCCCATGTCATCTGTGCAGTTAAGGAAGTTATGGGGATTTGAAATAAAGTTTCCACTTCTTGTTTCAGAAGCACAGAAATATTGTATAACAGTTTGATGAGTGCATTTTAGTGTCACATCAGGCCAGGTGCAGAAATGGTAGTGCCCAACAGATAATGATTATAGATGGAATCTGCTGGTGAGAGTTCCTTTGGGCTTTATTTTTTGAAATTCCTTCTTTGTCATTTATATAAACTCACAAGTGAAGAAAACACAGATTACTAATATTTTTGCTTTCGAAAAAGCTACCCTGTGGCACTTGTGATATGTATAAATATCTTCCGATTATTGGGCAACAGGCTAGTTGTATTTACTGCTTAAAATTTGCTAAGTGATCTAAATAAGAATACTGCAAATTCATTACTAAAATGAGAAGGTGCCCAGAGTACTGGTCTGTGCCTTGGTGATTCTACATGCAGATTCTCTGCAATAAGGTGAATTTTACTTAAATAAGCGTGAGTTCAAAACAGTTAAGCATATCTTAAACTTGTTAGGTGGAAATCACATACCTTAAAGGCAGAGTTTGTGCTTCCTGCAATGCATCTCAGAATACATAGCGCCTGTATGTTATATTAGTTAACTGCTTTTTATATTAGTAAAAACATATTTACTAATTGATCAAGGGCATAGGGTCCTTAATCAGTGCTTACTGAACTGAAGGTCTTACATCTAATTTTTTCAGAGGTATGAATTATTTTATGTGACTTGTAGACATGGCTGAAAGAGCAAAGCAATTACCTATTTAAAATTAAGTACCTATAACTTCTAGAATAACTCCTCAAATCATTCCCACAACACATGAGGCTCTCTGTGTTTGACTCTGGTTGCCTGAGCCTAGCCCCCGCAGAGGGCATCCTAGGGCTTTGATTGTACAACTGCCTTTTGTCCTGGCTGCCTAAATACTCTTCCCTGTCTTTATTGGGCAACTCCAATGCCCTCCAAGGCTCTCCAATACTTCCTCTTTTGAGGGCAAAAACTGTATTTTCTATGTCTATATTTATTACAGAGCAGCTGCTGATCTAGAAGGAGTGATAAGTAAATATTTGTTGAGTTGAATGTACACTTATGACTGGAAATTCTTTACATAATGTTGTGTGTATAATTGAACTGCTTGATATTTGAAAAATGCGAAAGGATTTGTCGTCTGAGATTACTTAAAATATCTGACACTGCAACAGACACTAGCTTTAACAAGGCTCTGTGACGTAACCTATAATGCATCAGCTCTATAATGACACTAACCATCGGATTATAGTGCAAATAACATTAAAATGGTCCTTTCAGTTGGCAAAGTGGCAAGTCACTTGGCTGGGCTCATCATGTTTTTACCTAAAGTTTTTCTTAGTGTGCAGCAGTGAAAAGTGCTTAGAGTGCTCACATGTTTGATTTGAGTACATCCCCAAAATTGCTAGCAGAGTAGTAAAAGTTTGTTACAAGCTGATGGGTCACCAGTTTGAGTGGCACAATTTCCCAGCTTTAATGACCTCACAGTATAGGCACTGTGTTCGAGATGATTATTTCCTGCAATTGTTTATTAAAGAATGATTTAAAAATTCAGGTTATACATTGATGTCGTTTGTGCTTAAGTACACCGTAAGCTAGTCTAGCCAAAACAAGATAACAATAAGGAAAGTGGCCAGGAAATCTATGACTGTGGAACTAAGAATAAAGAAGAAGAAAAAAAATTAGTTTCCTGTAAGATTTGAGCCTGTAAGATTGTGTTAAAAGTAACACAATCTAGTTGACATTTAATTTAATTTTCTTCAGAAATAACCTTCCTGGTGAGAATAGTTTTTACCAGATGGAAAGAAGATAGATGATTTTTTTTCAATGTAGATATCTCCTGATAAATTCATAAGAAAGTATTAAGAAGAAATCACGGCAGTTTAGCATGAATTAGGTCAGTCTGAATTGTGTCATTGTCACAGAGATTGTAATGTTCACTTTGATGCCATATCTACACATTCAGTAGTAGGCAGAAAAAAAAAGTGAGTAGCTGATAGTGGTATTAGTCCATTTGTCTGGGAATACAAAGAAGGGTGAGGACAGATGGATGGCGAAAAACTAATTCATTATAGGGAAACAATAAAGGGAATAAAGACAAAAAGAAAAGGTAATCTCTTTTAGCTGAAAGGAATTTGAGGTTAAATCTAAATGTCTGATAAGTGTGAGATTATTTTCTCATCATATTTTCTATTCTCCAACTAATAGTGTAACTGCACATGAACGTCATCTCTTCAGCATGTATTCTGCTTTGATCCAAGCCAGCTTGGTTTTTATCTCGCGATAGAACTATGACTCACTTGCATTCTTTCCCGAGATTCTCCCACCTGTGCATATACTGTATGTCCACTCCTTTTAATCTTCAAGCCTTCAGGACTTTAGGTTCTGGTCAACATCAAATTCGTTTCAGAATAAAGCTTCAGGTCTATCCACCATGACTAAGATATAATATTTATTCAAACAATGAGTAAGGTTTCAATAAAACAAAGCTAACGAATTGGCCTCAGTTGTTTCAGCTCGGACTCCTGAGAGTGGCACAGCCCCACCGACCACATTCCCTGGAAACTGGATGAAACAATACTCTGACACCAGGACCTGAAGCCATGATCAGTTGCTCCCTGCCTTAGCCTCAACCAATCAGTAGAGCCCCCAGCCCCAAGTCCCATAGCAACCATGATTAATGATTTTTCCCTTATATAATCTTATCACCTGGAGGCCTTCTGGAAGCCAGGCTTTTGAGAGCACTAGCTCACCTGTGTCTCCAGACTTGGCCCCAACTCCCTAAAGAAACCTTTCTTTGCTGCAAACTCCCGCTTGTGTTTTCTTTTGGCTTGCACGCGTGCAGGCCAGCAGACCCCTTTGAGTCTGCAGTAACAATAGTTATTGCTGAGAGAAGCAATGTTTTGAGCTAACTAAAGTGCTAGCTATATAAACATGAATAAAATATAGTTCCATACTTCGAAGGTCTCACTGGGGAGGTAAGAGTTACAAGATGAAAAGAGCTCCTTGGAGTAATTAATAACTAACATTTGCTTAGTACTTGAAAGTTTGGAACATAGTTTTACACACCATTTTGTAAGTTTAAAAAATAAATTTCTAGAAACATTCTACTATATTTGGCTTTATTTTTGGAAGATTAACTTTAGGATTGTGATTGATTGCTTCTTAGCTTTGCTTCAGCTTTCTCAACCTTTCTTATGGGCTCTGTTCCCTGATCCTTCCAATTTCTTTTATGATCCAATACCTCAGTGGGATATTGCCCTCTGAACTTGCAAAGTGATTTTTCCACAATAAATGGAAATAACACAGATCCTGGGATTTCTATGATAGAAGTGATTGTAAACGTTTTACCTTGTTGTCAGATTATGTGATCTGACTTCTGGTTAAAAAACTGTGGTCAACTTATCTACTTGTGGCCTCTACTCCTTATCTAACTCATTTAGTCACTGAAACCAGTAATTGACTTTTAACTTTTGTTATAAATATTCTGAATCTAGAGTTATATATATTATGTATTCTGAAATTATACTTTTCAAGGTAACTTTATTGTCAAATCCAGTAATCTTTTTCCCCTTGTTTTGTTTTTCGTTAATGTCTCTTCAGTTCTATTCATTGGACTTCTTGAACAGTCTAGGATCCTAGAGACCTAGGAATTTAGTTCTCATCCAATATATTATATTATTCTTTGTTTCTTTTCATGAATTTTATTTTGCCTCCCACCCGCCTCATTCTTTCAAATCTTAAAAGGTTTACTTTCTTATGTAAGCCACACAGATTTCTTTAAGGCTCGGGAATATTCTGTTTGCATATCCACCTACACTCTTTACTTCTAGGACTCCTCCAGGATGAAATGATCGCCTTCCTTCAAGCTTTAGTCAATGTATACCTTCTTCCTGAATCTTGCCTTGCCCATAGTAGTTTATTTTCCTTTAAATTCCCAGGCATTTGACCTTTACTACCTCATACTGTTAACAAACTATGTGTTAATGTCTCACTACCTAGTTAGAATTGCAAATCTTTGAGGATAAGGGCTGCACAACAACTTTTTCGGGGGGTTTGCTTGGTAGGGGGCAATGAACATAATACTCAATATTTGTTGGTTGAAAAGGCATAACGTATTCTATGGTTTCAACACAACACAGCCAACATATACATCTTATTTAGGTGTGCATATCAACTTTTTTTCTTGTCTCCTTTTCGGCTTCTGATTGTGACTGACAATTTTTGTTAAAATGAATTATATGCAACCTTTTTAGAAACAATAAAAGAAAAGATGGAAAAGCAGGCTATAGGAGACAGATGGAATGGATATTTACAGGCCGTTACAATGTGTCAGACACTGTGCTTTGCACTCTAAAGACTATTTACAACGGACTCAAGAAACTGAAGTCCAGGATCTTGGTTCATTTTTCCAAGGTCCCACAAAAAGTAATGCCTGCACTGAGTTTCAGAAACCTAGGTCGGCCTGGTTCCAAAGGGCAAGGCAGTTTTGGTATTGGATGATTGTAAGAATTAAATGACATAATTTCTTTAAAAAGCACTAGGCACAGTAGTTGGCATTCAACAAGTGTTGCTCTCACACACATCTGTCCGGGAATTGGGTCTACTTAAACAAGAGAGGAAAAAAACTGGCGTAATTAATTACAGTTGTTTCTAACTCCAAGGAAGCTGTTTGATGACAATAATCCCACGCTCCTCTTCATATGAAGGCTAGAAAAAAAAATGCCTGCAATATTCCAAAATCATGAGCATCTCCCCACTCCCCAATCATGTAACAAATTACACTTCCAAAAGAGAGTAGGGATTTAAAAGTTGTCTTAAGCTGATCAAGACTAAAGGAAGGCGGTCATTTGTTTCTGTAAAAAATATAATTTATTTTGTGCCTAGGGTTTTTTTTTCGACGAAGAAAAATGCTTCTGATTGGTAACTCTGCAGGGTAAACTGCGGGGTCTCGCGGTAGCAGCTGGGCCTCCGCAGGTGGAAAGCCAGCGGGCTCGCTCCCTTTCTTTCGTCGCCTCTTTCGTTCAGGTCCCCCAGAGCCTCCCGCTCTGCAGAAAGCGACACCGCATCGCTGCCCCGGAAAGTAGGGCAACCCAGGCTCACTTCGCCTATCAGCAAACACCCTTTGTATCCATCGGAGGCGACAACCCATAGAAAAGCCTCCGGCCCAGCTGCGCCGAACTTCAGGGCGGAGAACTAACCGCAGCGCCTCCGGATTCCTCCCTCATCCGCTCGCCGCACCTGGACGCCGGCAGCGCGCGACCCCCGGCCGTGACGTCACCGCACCTGGCACCAGCCGGGGAGCCGAGCGCTGAGCTGGAAAGCGGCGGGGCCGGGCGGGGCAGGGAGAACGAGGGATTCTCGCGAGACTTGCCTCCTGCCCGGCCCCGCTCCCGACACCTTCCCGGCCTCAGTCCGGCTCTCCACCTCAGTCTGAGGCTTCGCGGTCGGGAACGGCACGCACTGAGCAAGAGGCGAGGGGCGGGCTCCAGGGCTCGGCTGGCGCTCCGGGTTGGAGCCAGCGGCCAAGACGAACCGGCAGGTCCCGCCCACCCCGGCGGGAACGACCTAGGGTGGGAAAGCCGCCGTCCGGGCGGGCGGGCGGAGGAGGGCCCTCCCGCCGCCGCGGCTTCGCCGGAGGCCGAGCGCGAGGAGCCGCCGCCGCCTCTTCCTCCCCGGGCCGCGCGCGCCGACGGGACTGTCCGGGGAGCGCCGCGGGCGGATGGAGGCGCCTCCTCGCCCCGCCTGAGCTCAGGACGGGCAAGCGCGGAGCGCAGGGCCCGCCTCCTGCCGCTACAGCGGCCGCGCGAGCAGCTGGAGGAGGAGGAGCAGCGGCGCCGGGCTTCTCCCCGCGGGGGCTCCCAGCATGGGTAAGAGACTCGGGGGGCGCTTCCCGCCGCCAGGCCGGCCCTCCCGATTCGGGAAGGCGGGTCCCCTTCTCGGTGTCCGCGGAGAAGGGAGGGACGGGGGCCGGCCACTGCGCCGCCGCGCCTCCGCCGCCTGCCTTCCACCTTGCTCTCCTCGCGGAGAAATGCGGCGGAGGGCTCGCGGGGGCTGCCTGTCGCGCTCCCCTCCCCGCCTCTTTTTCTGCTCCCGGGAAAGGTGAGGGCCCGGGGGCCGGGGGCGCTCGGTCGCCTCTCCTCGCCCCCTGCCCGGCTGAGCTCCGCCGTGAGCTTTCCTTTTCCCCAGCTCCTTCCACCCCCAGGGGGGAGGCCGATCGAAAAACTTGACAAAGTAACACTTTCAACTTCGTTATCTTCTTGCGGGGCTTTCGTATGTAGATTGGTTCTTTAAAAAGTTTTTTTTTTTTTTTGCCCTTTTTTATGTTGGGAAGGGCAATTTACCCGTCCCCCCGCTAAAACTTAGAAGGGATGCCTGTAGGGCACGGAAGCTTGAGTCTTGACTGCGTTTCTACCTAGGCAAGTGTGGTGGCATTTAAATATTAAATCCCTAATGGAGGACTGGGTTTAGGGTTTGATGGGATTTCTGCGTTGAACCCTTTGAGAAGCAGTTTCCTGTTTGGAGTTAGACTTCCTTGCTACTGGAGGGAAACGTACAAGGCCTTATATGTTATTTACTGTGTGCTTTCAAGTTTTGTTTGTTGTTAGAGACAGCAGAATGTGCTGCAGCCTGGTTTGAAAGGGAGTTTTGTTGAGTGTAACAGTTCTTTTGATAACAAAGTGCAGTGCGGGCTAGGCACTATCTCAGTTTTTTTAAAGGAAGCAATTTAAAAGTGTTGCTTAAAAAAAAAAAGAGTGCTACCTTAAAGCCTAAATTTGTGTCACCATAAGGCATAAGCATGTTCTGTAAGCGTAATCTTAATTTTGGTTTTGTAGAATAAATTAGGAGGATGCTATCACTTTTTTGCAGTGGAGGAGAGTTGGTATACTGCTTCATACCAACAAACTATTAACCAAAATAATTTTTTGAAACTAACAAATAATTTAGAAGCAGGACAAATACAGAATACTGCTGATGTGGCACCTTCTTGCCCACACATTGTTTTGTGGGAAATGCTGTAAACATAGTGTTTATAGACACTCGCCCTGCTCTTCTGTGTTTTCTTAGGCTTTCTACTTTTATGTTTCTCCGTGTCCCTCTTGCTTTCAGGTAACTTGTACACAGTGCTTTTAAACTCCAACAGTAAAACCTTTGGTATGGGGAAATTTAAAATGAATTCCTTTCTGATTGATTAGTTAAGTTTACTGGGTAATTGAGGGTTTATTCCTTTAAGCATCAAATTATAAAACCACTTTAACTGCTTTGGTTGAAAATCATACCAAAATTAAATAAGTACTCCTTTTCTGTCTTGAATAGGATGCAGGATATAATTAAACCTCTTGAGAACGTAGGGTCTTAATTTGTCTTCTATCAGGTACAGTGATGCCTTGAGAATCTGTTGAGTGTATATAGCACTGTTGATCAGATTCCTTTGCAGTTTGAAGTTATTTCAATACTTTTCTGCTTGCTGCTGGATGTGCTTGTCACTGTGATAAGTCCCCCTTCACCCTCCGTTCTCTGATTTTTCTACAAGTGTGGAAATCATTCAGATTTGTAGTTCTTTATAAGGGAAAAATAAGTGGACCCTTAGTGTGTGAGACTCTTGAGAAAAGTAAATGAGTGTCAATCTTGGACATTGGAGTAACTGTTTTGATTGTCGAGGCCTTTTCTTAGTGACTTCTTTGCTGTGTTCTGATTAGGTGAGTTGTCATATTATCTTGGCAAAATGTGATGTTTGCATACTCTCGCCTTGACTACTCAGAATGTGTTTTGAAGGTTGATTACTTGGGGGCATTTGTAGTTAGTTTCTGAAAGGTAGTTGTCAGATAGTTCCATATGAGTGTATACTTTAAATTTATTGGTCATGTAATAATTCATATGAAAATTATCAAAATGATTTAAAGGTAGTTTCCTCTTTAATATAAATCTCATTTGCTTCATTTTGTTATCAGCAGTCTTTATTTCTCATGATTTAAGATGACAGAAAATGTTTGCATTGTATTTTATCAAAATCTTTAATTTCTTTGTTTTGAAATAACTTGGATACCTATTAAGTGATGGGTCCTACATTTAGGTGGTACAGCTAGAGTTAAGAGCATGGGCTTCGAACTGGAACAGTTTAAGGTCAAATCCTGTCTCTTCCACCTACTAGCTTTTGTGACTGAGGAATTACTGAACCTCTCTGTTTCAGTTTCTTAATCTGTAAATGGGATTGAAAATATCAATCTATAGGTTGTTAGGAGAATTAAATGAGCGAATACTTCTTAAGTGCTTCGAATAGTGCTAATGCAGGTCGCTGTTTTCATCTTCAAATGATTTCCCCAATTCTTGCGCCACCTTGAAAAAACAGTTCTAAATTTTTGACCTTGGTTAGACGCAGCATATTGTATGTAAAGAACCAAATGAGATGTTTTTGTACTAATGTGGAAATTCAATTTTATATATTAAATCCTTAGAAAAATTATATAGGAAGATACTTTGAATATTGGGTATACCGTGAGAAAGTCCATTATTGGTAGTAAGTTTAGTAGTTTAGTAAAAAAACTAAGTTGGATAGGTACTAGTAGGGACTTATGTGGTATTTTATGTTAAACTAAAGCACTGTTTTTGGTTCCTACATTATAAATTTTCATAAAGAAATTTGAGGTATTATGTGTGAAAGAATTTGGGGAGAGATTTAGAGAGTTAGAAAGGCAATAGTTGTTTTTCTTACTCCCAAAGTACAGATCTGCATTTTGGAGTGGAATAAGACAGAAAGCAAATGGCACAGTGTTACTATATGTGAACTTATGTTTTTGAAAAGTTAAGTGCATTTTAACTGAATATTTCTTAATTTTAGATAAGGTTATGAACTTCTTTGTTTAAATTATTTTTTATTATCTCATATATAACAAGTCAACATGTTTAAATTATAAGGTAGTTTCAATGGATAAAAATATGCAATTGGTTTAGAAATGATATATGCACTTATATATAATAGAGTGATTTATTTCTTTATTTTACTTTGTTGCACTGGTGGAGAACATCTTGAGTCATACTGATAAGTAGTGGCAAATGGAAATTCCCTGCTAATGGCTCACTTTTCAATCTCAGGATTTATTTCAATTAAACTAATCCAGAGCATAAAAGAGGAATATTAGGAAATTTTTGTTTTAAAGGTGGTTCTTTAGCAAATTTAATGATCAGTTGTATTCCTTAATTCGTAAGTACTCATGGTCGTATTTTTGTAAGTATTTCAAACTTTGAATAGTTGTAACTGCATAAAATCACAGTAAGTGTGAAAATTTACATTCATAGTATTTTATATTTTCCTATAGAAACTAGCCTAAAGTTTGCAAGTGTATCTCTTTAAATGAGAGGTTTGCAAAATAAAATGATGTCAGATTAACTTAATAAGATCTAAATTTTAAGACATTTAATATAAAAAGTTATAAAATGTGCTTTTAGTTCATTGCATATCGCCAATCAGAAATACCTTCAAATATTTATTAATACATAATTCAAATCTGTGATTCTTTTATTCCTCTCCTTAGTCATGGAATATCCTGTTAAATATATTTTAAGTATGATAAATGTTTAGTTTTCTGATGTATATAAAGAAATGGTGTCTTGTTGAGGGCTTGAAGATAGGCAAAGAAAGAGATGTAATGATTCTTGATTTGGGTGAAAATGGGACAGACCTGCAGATCTGCCTTCTAGGTGAACTGGTGAAGCAAGTCGTGAGAGATCCGAAAATTTCAGTTTGTGTTCAGGAAAGAAAGGGCTATTCTTTTAATAAACCTAATATGTGATTGTAATTTAGGTAAATTGGGTAATCATTATGATTGAGCTGTGACTTGCTTAGGGTGTAGGATTTGATACCCAACTACTAGGCAGATTGACCTCAAGCAGAATTTGTGTCTTTTTAGATGGGGGAGAGGCCAGAAAGCTGGTCTATGAAATGTGGATGGCCGTTCATCCATACTCATGTGCCTACAGGCAGCCTGTCAGCATGAGGGTAATGTGTAATGTGTAGCAAAAGGCAGTGTGTAGGCAGAAGGAGCAGGCCAGCTTGGTGTGGGAGTGGGATATGGTGGTTGGTAGCAGGCACTAGGTAGAGGTTCAGATCGGCATCTTGGGGGAAAGAGGAGCAAATGGGGTTTGGCAGTAGGCCTTGAAGACATAGCCACAGGGAAGCAAAACCAGAGAGGGTCCGGGTCTCTTATGAGAGATATAAGGTAGATAACTTATTTCCAGGATGGTTTGGTTATTGAAATTTTTTAAGATGAGCCAAGCAGTAAAACTGACAAGATGCTGAACTCCTAAGCTATAGATCTTTGATATATATATATCTGTCTGTCTGTCTTGGGACCACATTAGTTGTCTACATTAGTAGCTGGATCTATAAATGTGACATAAATGGTCCTTGATAACTGGGGTGAAATGAGATCCTGTATCTCAGCGGTTCTCAACCTTCCTAATGCCGCGACCCCTTAATACAGTTCCTCATGTTGTGGTGACCCCCACCCATAAAATTATTTTCGTTGCTACTCTATAACTGTAATTTTGCTACTGTTACAAATCGTAATGTACATATCTTTTTGTTTTCCGATGGTCTTAGGCGCCCCCTGTGAAAGGGTCGTTCAACCCCCAAAGGGGTCGCGACCCACAGGTTGAGACCGCTGCTCTATCTGAATGCTGGAGGATATTCCCTGGTCACAGTCTAGCATTCCCTTTGTTTATTTGGTCCCAGGGGTTTAATGAGTCTGCTTTTTCTTTGCTGGTCTTTTTCACCTGAGTCCTCTCCTTTCAGACCCAATGTGAAGCAGGTTACAAAGTTTCAACATACCCTCAACATATTCTTCCATTTCGGAAACAAGCACTCAATCCTTAACAGTGTTAAGTATTCATAATTGCCAGTATAATAATAAATGGGCAAGTAAGGCATAAGAAACTTGAAAGTACTAATTGTTGGTCCCTTGGTTTCACCGAAGTGGTGTTGGCAGGTATTAGAAAGACTTTTCTTGTTTTTTTGTTTTTTTTTTCCTTTGGGGGGGGCAGGGGTTGTTTTTGTAGCGTGTATTTGCCCTTTTCAGTCTTGCCTCATATTTCCCCCACCTCACTCTTCCCAGCCTTGTTTTAGGTTTCTGTTAAATGGATGTTTAGACTAGTTCACAGTCCGTTATTACTACTGTTCAGCAGATAGAATTCCCTTCATAATCTTACTAGGGTTTCTCTGAGCCAAGACCTTGCTATATGTAATGCTTTCATTTTTCGGTCATAACCTTGGCTTTTAGCCCCAAGTGAGGTAGCAGTTTTCCTTCTGGGCTCCTAATGGTTCCTCCTTTGAACTAAATTTTATATTACCTGTTTTTTGTTTTGTTTTGGATTTTGTTTGTTAGTTTCTTAAGGTCTCAGGTGCCTGGATGTTCTACTTTCTCACTGTTTTACTAGCTCTTTGCACTTCAAGAGCTTTTACTCTTAAGAAGAAACTCTCCTTTTAAAAAATTCATTATTCTAAATTGATATCTAGCCTAAGATGTTGATTTAGTGTCAGATATGGCAGTGCTATGGACTCTTTCTTTCCTAGAACTTATTTAACGCCATATCTGTCCTTTCCAGTGCTTCCAATAGACTTGCATTTCATATTCTTTCAAATTTTGTAGACTTTGTTAAACTTCCCATCATGATACTATTCTGTTTCTCAACTAATTTGCAAGACAGAGATGACTAAAATGGGACCCTAAATTTCAGTGTCTGTTTTAGTGCCACTTAGTTCAGGTTCGTTTTGATGATTCAATGTTCAGGTAATTAAAAGACAGTGACTGTGTGCATCTAATCACTAGGAGTTTCTAGTAGAAAAATACATTAAGTATGGTCACAGTAGCAAAAAATTACCACCAACATTGAGAGAAAGGTTCTATCACAAGGCCACATCATCAGGGAAAGGAGTTTTAGATGAGAACTTAATCAAGAATTTGGCTTGATGTGAGTATTTGATTGATGCCATGCTAGGCACTAGGGGTATTAGGACAGATACAAGTTTTGGTGCCTTCAGTAATTTACAGCAGTATAGGGGGTTGGGCATATTATTAGAATCATCTGAATTTTAAAAATTTCCCACAACCCCTGGAAACTGATACAAATGCTCCTGCCTCCCCCTCCGTCTAGCCATGAATGTGTTGGGATGGTTTATAATGTTGTGATAGGAGTAAGACTTAACATGTGAATCATTAGAAAGCCCAACGAGAGTGGAAATGTAGTACATTAAAAGGATATATGCCAATGTCAGAAATGTTAAAATGTACTAGGATAAACATGAGGAAGACCTGCATATGGATTCTCACATTGGAAGGCAAATAGGAATTGTTCATCTCTCGTTAGTTTGACTGGTGACATAGGGAGTACTTGGAGTAGCCAAGATAGTTTTTTCCTATTCCTGGCACTGAGTCATGTGAGTGAAGCATGCCTTCATTTGGACTGATGTCTTTAAGATCCTTTTACCTGAAATATTAAAACTGTCTTAATCTTCTTAGTATCTATCAGTGCCCCAGTTCTGAGAGGCCAAAAATTTACCTCACATCTAGACTGACTTTATTACCTATAGCAGTATCATTCCTAGAGTATTTATTTATCATGGTTATTGTAATAATCAAGTGCCCAATTGTTTTGGATTATAAGAATAGAAGTGCATATATTTATAAAATTGAGGCCATATAGTCTTGTCTAAAATAGAGTATATGTTTTTAGGAAACATTTAAAATTGGTCTTTCAAATGGGTAGTCCTATATGTTTTTAAACTTTTAATTTATTTAGAAGTCTGTTTTGCTAATATAAAAGGTTTTAATTAGACTTCCATTGAAATTCCTGTTTTGCTGCAGCAGGTTGCACTCTGATGAGTATGTTGCCTGGTGTTTTGGAGCGTTATGTGTGCGCGCGCACACATGAGCATGCATGCATGCTGTATAAGATGGAAGACTCCAATTTTACTTACCTACCAAGTAGACCATTCTTATCAAACACACTTTATGAAGCAGTTTTAAAAAATTATCTTAAATGATGAAAATAAATCTGTTGAGAGTTCAGAATTTTCAGAATGAGTGTCACCTGGAAATGTAAAAGCTATATTTTAAATCTCAAGGTAACCCCCTCCCCACAAAAATTTTCTAAATTTCTTATATTCCTTATAGTATTTTATAAAACACAATTGAACTATAATTAGAACCTCATAGTTTAAAGCTAAATAAAAACTGTTTTGTTATTCTCTTCATTTTATATGTATTGACCTTACCTGCCCCTAGCTCATTGATGCCAGAGACCAATCACATCACTTACTCTGTTTAAAAAATTTGTTAACACCCTTAATAACTAGGAGAAAATTAGGAACCTAGTATGTGTCCACTAAGTCTGTGATTCAATAATACTTTAATTTGGAGTAATTGGAGGTAGGGGGCCAGTCTAATGACTAATAGAAAATTTAAGTATATTGAAATATGTCCACCTAAACCAGACTAACAATGTTGCCTTATGGAGCTCCTGTTTCAAGTTGGTTAATGAGGTCTAACTTCATTTTAGAAATAACCTCCTGAATCCTTTCTTTTTCTTTTTTTTTTAAAGATTTTTATTGGGGAATTGGGGGATGGGAACAGCGCTGGGGAATTGGGGGAAGGGGAACAGACAAGTTGCTGTCTTTATTCTTCAGTCTAGTTGTGGAGGACGTTGCTTCACTGGCCCAAGTTGGCACCATTTTTGCTCTTCCTGGGTGAGGCAGATCCTGGCTTCTGGACGGACTCAAGCCGCTCTCGCTGGATGCTGGCTACACATGGTTGCACATGGCGACCCACTGCAGCAGGGGCTGCAGCCTACACAGTCGCTGGCGACTCACGGCAGCCCAGCTCCAGGTTGAGCTGTTGTTCAGCATCTTAGCTGTAGAGGGCAGTGTCACTGGCCCTCA
>NW_017731849.1:910186-913244 GCF_001890085.2 Hipposideros armiger
GCCCAGCTCCAGGTTGAGCTGTTGTTCAGCATCTTAGCTGTGGAGGGCAGTGTCACTGGCCCTCATATGTGGGATCCGAACCGGGGCCCTTTGGCATCCCAAACCAGCTCTTAACCAATGCACCACTCGGTCGGCCCGATAATAGGCATTCTTGATCTTATCCTGCTCTACTTTTTTTTTGTTTAATCCATTTTGTCCACATTGTAACTTACTATGTAATTTCCTTATTTATTACGTTTATTTCTGTCTCACACTGTTGGAATATAAACTCAAGAAGTACACAGATTTTTTTTTTCTTAGATGTATCCAAGTACCTAAAACAAGTGCCCTCCAGTAGCAGTCACTCAAATATTTGCTGAATGAGTATTGAGTATGATTATACATATGTTGAGATAAGAATTAAAAATTTTAGGCAATATATTATCTTTCTTCTTAATGCTACAAATTCTGTGGCAGGCACTGAGGTGGGATTTGGGAATACAAAGATGAGTAAAACATAGTCTCCTGCGCTCAACCCTGGCCAGAGAATGTTTTTTGGTAATTTGAATTTAACACTTTGATTCTAAGAATTTAGGTTATTGTTTTTTGTATGCATGCATTTTTGGTTGGTGCTTAGAAACACGGAGAAATTCAAATGACTCAAATTTTTTCCTGATTCTGATTATTCTTATAGGTTTTGCAGTTTATATAACTTCATTATGTTTGTAAAATCTACTTAGAAAGCGAGTGGAACTGTCTTATAGCAATTTCCCATTTTTTTGTAAGCTTAAGATTTCTTTTTAGCTGAAGTTTTGCTGCTTATTGGCATTTAGGAATGCTTATAATGCTAGGCATTTTATTGAGCATTTAACCCCCATAAGAGAGCATTCTGGGGTAAAATATCATTGTTCCCAGTATTCAGATTCAGAAATTGAAGTTAGGTTGTTACCCAAGGTCAGACACAGGATGTGGAGAAGGCAGGATCAAAATTGCATTGGCCTGATTTCAAAGTATGTCCTTTTAATTATTTCTTAAAGCACTTTGGGAACCAGGAGAACAGAGCAAGTAATATGAATTGGAATGACTATTCTAATGTGGTTTAAAAATAAAGAAATTTAAATACTCATCACCTAAAATGGTAGATTGCTCATATATTTGGGTAACTATTTTCTCGTAAAAGACTTAACAGATTTTAATTGTGTTACAGATTGGTCTTTTAAGTAACATATCCCGTAGGTTATCATAGGATTTTTTTGGTGAGTTCTATAAAACTTTACAACAAAAATTCATATATATCTTTAACCTGATGTGAAATGTACTTAAAACTAATTTCTAGTGTTTTCTCCAAGTTAATAGTGGGAATAAAAATCTACATAAAGAATAATTGAATTTTTTGACTTGTTCTTTAGATGAATTTTGTGTATTTGCTGTTTTTAGGATTTATTATTTTGGGAAGTGGCATTAGTCACATGTACATGGTAATTTCTTTGTTTTGGACTAATCAGTCTGTGAGATTAAATTTTTTTTTTTTTAACATTTGGTTAAGGTTATTTTTGTGGGAATCTGTCACCTATTGGTTTGATTTAGTGATGTTGAAAGGAATGTAATACCATATAAAAATTTCCTTATACCATACTTTCTTTTCTTTTTGGACGTGTACTAAGAGTATATATGATACTATGCAAATGTTTGCACTCTATTTGAAATACAAAAAAAGGGGTGGGTTTTGTATATAGTTTAAGAATGACTGGATTTAACTTATCTCTTGGAAAATGCTGCTTATCAGTTCTATATTTAATAATAAACACGCTTGAGAAAATAAATGACAGATTCTAATATATAGCTAAAAAGACTTTAGGGATGATATTGGGCTTTTTTAGTAGTATTTTGTTTATTGGTTTTTTTTTGTCTTTTTTTTTCCTTTTCTTTTTTTTTAAATTTTCTAATTTCTTTTAGTAGTATTTCGATTAATGGATCTGGGTAACTTTAGGGGAAACTTTAGGGGATCTAAATAATGAAATGTCATTGGTTAATAACATTTCTTCATTTGTGGTAAAGATAGTCCTGGAAATAAGGAGTTTTTTATCCTTATCCATAGAACATCCATAAAGATGTTTGCTTTATGGTAAAAAATAAATATTTAACCCTGAAAACAAACAAACAAACAAAAAATATATATATATTTTAAATAGGAAATAAGAGATGGAATCATTAAAGTGTTTATCATATTATTGCTTCTTTGTCAGAACTTATTGTTTCTGAACTTAGTTTTCACTAATTTTTGTATAACTTTCTGTGTTTTATCCTTCGATGTAATAAGCATGGTATAATACAGTCAGTGGTAGGTATTACATAGAATATAAGGTTGATTTGAGGGATCCAATTAAATGCTGTTGTGATATTTATCTATACTGTATTGACCAAAATAAAGTAAACATTCTGTAGTGAATGCCCATATAACGCAAATCTGTTCGCAATTTGTTTATATAATTTTTATTTTGTGTAAATTGTTTACATAATTTTTTTAATGGTGACTTTTCAATATCAAAGGAATATGTTTATTAAGGCTGAAGAGTCAGAAAACTTTTATATTGCCATCAATCTTTTTGTGCATAGTGTTTTAAAAAATTTCTGGATTTGAAAAATATTTTAAGCTTGTTTTCAGACATTGTTTAAAAAAAATCACTATTTTCATATTAACAAGTGTGTTTTTAAAAATATACTATTAAAAAACACACAACTAATAGACCCCTTAAAAAATATTCCACTAACACCCACCTGCAGCCAAGTTGTTAAGTAAAAATGTCCTCCCCCCACTGTAAGGATAAAGTTAGAAAGTGGCCATAGTTCGTTTTAAACACTTGTCTTTCTTTTACTTGTTTTTCAATCTAGATTTTTATATTTTTGTTTTTGGTTCTTACTAATACTTTTAATTCTTTGTCTTGCTTGCTGCAGATATTTATTCCCAGTTTCCAGTTTGTTTGCTTTGAAATTTTGTTTTGCTTTAAGTTTAGAAAGTGCTCTCCACAATTTTTGATATTTCCATTTCTTCCCCTCCCCTCCCCTCTACTTATTTAAA
>NW_017731849.1:913270-943183 GCF_001890085.2 Hipposideros armiger
TCTCTTCCCCTCCGTGTGTGTTTGTTAAGAGTTTACTCAATTAGAGTTAAGAGATATCACCATATCTCAGGTGTGAGATGAAAATACATATGTAGCACGTTCCCCTTTTATAGTGTTTTTCAACCTTGGAAATATCGTACTGACCTTTTGGTCCAGATTGTTTGTTGTGGGGCACTGTCCTGTGCATTGATGAATGCTTAGCAGCATCCCTAGCCTTTACCCACTAGATGCCAGTCTCCAGACATTACCAAATAAGTGTCCCCTGTGGGGCAAAATTATATTGGTTGAGAACCATTGACTTAATATAAATTAGTTCTGAATTTACATGTACCTGCATTGTGCAACTTTTTCAGCAGTAATTAACTCTTATTACATTGGAGCCCCATTGGTATGGTGGAAAGGTGTATGGGAAGGGAAGCATCCTGTAATTTTAGTTCTAAATCTCAAATTTTTAATGGGTCTGTGTTCTGGGACTGTGACTTTTACATGTCTTTCTTGGCTCCTTCCATCCCCCACAGGAGGCAGGTGGGATAAGGCCCCGGTGAAGCCTTTTCCTTGGAGAGGAGGTCTTTGTTATGGAGAATACTCTGGTTCCTAGTTCTTTTCACAGTGATTACTTTTCCCTTCCCCCTTGCCGGAAACTACAAAGAGATCTTATGGGGTCTTCACTGTGAGAACCTGGTGGGATTCCTAGAAGTAAAACCCACAAAACAGTGTTGGGCTCTACGAAGACTACAGTTCTCAGAAGTTTCCTACTTGTGGTATTCCACACTCAGCCTCCAGCAATTCATCAAAATTACCATTTAAATGTTTGTGGTAGATTGACTTTTTGTCCCTAAAACAGTATGTCCAAGTCCTAAGCCCTGGTTAAGTATGCGTGTGACATCATTTGGAAATAGAGTTTTTGCAGATAACTCAGGATCTTAACACGATATCCTATGTTTAGGATTGGCCATAAATCCAGTGTCTGCTGCCCTTATTAAGAATAAGGAGATTCCAGAGAGAAATACAGAAAGGGAAGCCATGTGCAGATGGAGGCAGAAGTTGGAATATAAGGCAAGGAATGCAGAAGCCAAGATAAAAGTATAGAGCAGTTCTTCCATGGTGTTCAGAAAGCTCCAACCCTGATGATACCTTGATTTCGTGCTTTGGACCCCAGAGCTGTAATTATGAGAGAATAATGTTTGTTTGTTTGTTTATTAATTAATTAGCCGAGCTATCCTGCCCCTGGTTGGCAGCTCAGCGGCAGCTCAGCTTGGCTTGGGAATCGAACTGGCGACCCTGTTGCTCAGAGCTCGCACTCTTGAGCGAGCTCTTAACCGACTGAGCCACTCGGCCAGCCCGAGAGAATAATGTTTTAAGTCCCCTAGCTTGTGATAGTTTGTTGTGACTGCCCTAGGAAAGTAATAGTGCTCCTACCCGTGATTTATACTAGAAGTGATCTAGTAGATCTTGGCTGTGACTAACTCTGAATATATCTCTCACCCCATCTTGAAGTGGTGGTTTGCCTTGCTTCCTCAATTCTCTGATGAGTCCCAGGAAAGTCATTGATATTGTTTGTTTAGCTTTTTTCTTGTTATAAGGGTGGGAGTGACGACTTCCAAGCTTTTTACATGTTGGAGCTGAAGTTGTACGTCAAGTATTTATTTTTTTGTTTGACATTTTATACTCTTTCTATTTTAGTGATTACCACATGTACTCTTTTTTTTTTTTAATTGGGGAATTGGGGGACGGGAACAGTGTTGGGGAGTTGGGGAGGGGAACCAGCCAAGTTGTTCTTCAGTCTTAGTTGTGGAGGGCGCCAGTCGCCATCTGGCTGCCCATCGGCAGCTCGTGGCCTCCAAGCTCAAGGTGCTGTGCTACAATCTTAGTTGCGGGTGGGCGTAGCCACCATCCCATGTGGGAGTTGAACCAGCAGCCTTGTTGTTAAGAGCACACACTCTGTCCACTGAGCCATCTGGGCAGCTGCTCAGCTCAAGGTGCTGAGTTCAGTTGCTGGCGGTCGTAGCCCACCATCGAACAGACAGTCTTGTTGTTAGGAGCACACGCTCTAACTAGCTGAGCCATCCTGCCACCTGTTGGCAACTCAGCTGCAGCTCAGCTCGGGCGTAGCGTCACTGGACCATGTGGGAATCGAACAGGTGGCCCTGTTGTTCAGAGCTCACATCGTAAGCTAACTCTTAATCAGCTGAGCCACTTGGCTGGCCCACCACATGTATTCTTAACTTTTGAAAATCTAACATTAATTGATACCTTTATTCTTCTTCTATTACCATGCAGAGATCTTAGAATACTTTTTAACTCCTGACTTTTATAATGCTGCTGTTATTTTAATCTTTGTATATTTTTAATTTCCTTCATATTATAATTATTATTTAGGTTTTTTTAAATTGACGTATATTTGTCATACAGCATTATGTTATTTTCACTTGTATAACATGATTCAATATTTGCATATATTGCAAAATGATCACCGCAGAAGTGTAGTTAACATTTGTTACCATATAGTTATAAAATTTTTTCTTGTAATGAGAATTTTTATGATTTAGTCTCTTAGCAACTTTCAAATATGTAATACAATATTAACTATATGAGGTCTGATAATTAAGTTCACAAACTTGTTGCAACAATGTTGCTAACCTTTTTAGATATCAAAAGGATTATTATGAATTTGTACCAACTGGACAAACAGTAACCAAATTTACTACTTGGAAGTGCTGAAAAGGCTGCTTGAAAAAGTTAGATGACCTGAACTTTTCACCAACAATTCATGGCTCTTGCATCATGCACCAGCTCACATGGCACTGCCTGTGAGGGGGTTTTTAGCCAGAAAACAAATAACTATTGGAACACCCTCCCTACTCGCCTGATCTGGCCCCCGATGACTTTCTTTACCCAAAGATAAAGGAAGTATTGAAAGGAAGACATTTTGATGACATTCAGGACATCAAGGGTAACACGATGACAGCGCTGATGGCCATTCCAGGTAGAGTTCCAGAATTGCTTTGAAGGGTGGACTAAGCGCTGGAGTCGGTGCATAGCTTCCCAAGGGGAGTACTTCAAAGGTGACTGTAGTGATAGTCAGCAATGAGGTAGTAGCACTTTTTCTAGGATGAGTTTGTGAACTTAATTGTCTGACCTCGTGGTCACCATGTTGTATATTACATCCCCAGGACTTAATTATTTTATAATTGAAGTTTTGTGCTTTTCGACCATCTTCATCTTCACTGTACTTCTAGCAACCACCAATCTGTTCACTATATGAGCTTGCATTTTTTTTTGTTTGTTTTGTTTTGTTTTTTTAGATTACACATATAACTGAGATGTTACGGTATTTGGGTATTTGTCGTTCACTGTCTGACTTATTTCACTTAGCATAATGCCTTCAGGATCCATCCATATTGACACGGATGGCAAGATTGCCTTTTTTTATTTTATGGATGAATAATATTTCATTGTATATATACCACATTTTCTTTATCTGTTCATTCATTGATGGACACTTAGGTTGTTTCCATATCTTGCTATTGTAAATAATGCTGCATTGAACATGGGCGTGCATTTATCTTTTCAAGTTAGTGTTTTTGTTTTCTTTGGATAAATAGAAGTGGAATTGTTCGATCATATGGTAGTTCTACTTTTAAGTTTTTGAGGAACCTCTGTACTGTCTTCCATAGTAGCTGTACCAATTCACATTACCACCAGCAGTAACAAGGGTTCCCTTGTCTCCGCATCCTTGTCAACATTTGTTATTGCTTGTCTTTTTAATAATAGTTCTAAACAGATGTGAGGTAATATGTCATTGTGTTTTCCTGTTGATTTGAATTTTCCTGTTGATTAATCATGTTGAGTACCTTTCCATGTATCTATTTGCCATCTGTATGTCTTTGGGAAAATGTCAGTTCAGGACCTCTGCCCATTTTTTAAATTGGATTTTTTTTTTCTATTGTGTTGAGTTCTTTATATATTTTGGATATTACCTCTTATCATATATATGAATTGCAAATATTTCCTCCCATTTGGTAGGTTGCCTTTTCGTTTTGTCGATGGTTTCCTTTGCTGTGAAGCTTTTTAGTGTGATGTAGTCCCATTTGTTGTTGTTTTGCTTTTGTTGCTTTGTTTTTGATGTCAAATTCAAAATATCTGCCAAGACTGATCTCAAGTAGCTTACTGCCTATGTTTTCTTCTAGTGTTTTATGGTTTCAGGTTTTACATTCAAGCCTTAATCCATTTTGAATTAATTTTTGTTATTATTTTACTCAGTGTTTGTATATCTGTCTACTTACCACTACTTTTGCTTTTTTTTGTTCCTTTCCCCACCTCTGACACTTTTCACATTGGATCTTTTTCCTTTCCTTTGCTCAGAGATCATCCTTTAGAGTTCCTTTTAATTTCTCTCAGTTTCTGCTTCTCAGAATTGTTAATTATTTTTTCTTTTTTTTTTTTAAGATTTTATTGGGGAACTGGGGGGGAGGGAACAGCGTTGCAGAATCGGGGAAGGGGAACAGACAAGTTGCTGTACTTTTGTTCTTCAGTCTAGTTGTGGAGGACGTTGCTTCACTGGCCCATGTTGGTATTGTGATCATTGCGCTCTTCCCGGGTGAGGCTGATTGGTTGCCGGCCATTGGATGGCCGTTCATGGCAGCTCACTCTCTTGTTTTTAAGGGTACTTTCTCTGACAGTGTATGATTTGCAGTTAATTTCTTTCTGCACATTGAAGAGACTAATGGGTGCATTCAGGCTCCCATTGTTGCTGTTGAGAAGTCAGCTGGCCAGATAAGTGTTGCTTGTTCTGTAACCTGTCTTTTTTTTATTTGCCTTCTTGTAAAAAAATTTTTTTTTTTTTTTTTTTTTTTTTTTTTTTTTTTTTACTATTTTGAGTTTGCAATTTCTTTTTGTGCTGTTTGGAATTACTTAGACTTCGTGACTCCATGGATTGATGTCTTTTATCAGTTTGGTGAATTCATAGCTATTAACTTTTCAGATATTTACTTTTTATGTTCTTTTTCTGGGATTCCAATAAACATGTGAGACTGTATTACTATATCTTCTATGTCTCTTACATCTCTGTTATATTTTCCATATTTTTATCTCTCTGCACTTCACTTTGGTTAGTTTTTGTTTACCTGTTTTTCTTTTAGCTAGTTTTCTGCGTTTGTAACCAATATACTTTAAAACTCATCCATTGAGTTCCTAATTTTGGTTATTGTCTTTCTCAGTTAGAGAATTCTCTAACAGGTATTCACCTCCACTGTACTTCTATTGTACAGGTATCCTCTAACACCTGTGTGGTTCTTTTTCAAGTTTGCATTCTCACTATGTACAATATTCAGCTGTATTTCAGTTTTGCAAGATGAGTTGTTTTTTTTTTTAAGATTTTATTGGGGGAATTGGGGGAGGTGAACAGAGTTGGGGAATCGGGGAAGGGGAACAGACAAATTGCTGTCCTTTTGATCTTCAGTCTAACTGTGGAGGATGTTGTTTCACTGCCCATGTTAGTATTGTGATCATTGCGCTCTTCCCGGCTGAGGCAGATGGGTTGCTTGCCATTGGACGGTTGCTCATGGTGGCTCACGGCAGTCCACTGCAGCAGGGGCTGCTACCTACGCCGTCGCCTGGGACTCATGGCAGCCCAGCTCCAGGTCGAGCTGTTGTTCACCATCTTAGCTGTAGAGGGCACAGCGTCATTGGCCCTCATGTGGGATCCGAACCAGGGCCCTGCTGCTCAGAGCTGGTGTCCTAAGCCAGCTGTTAACCAACGCGCCTCTTGGCCGACCCAAGAGGAGCCTTTTTGATAATCACTTCTTTGTGTCCTTTGGCATCACATCATCTTTTTTTGAGAACTTCCTTGCTTTCTGGCACAATACTACATTCCAGGCTTATCTTGTACTTTTCCTGCCTTAGCCCTGGAATTGCCTGTCTTCCCAAGGATTCTTGGTTGTTCCTTTAGTAGAAAGTGGTATTTGTAAGACTCATTAGTTTTGCTCATTGCCATTGGGCTGGTTTCAGGCCCTCTCAGTGGACAGAGCTTAGGGGGAGTGTGTGTGTGTGTGTGTGTGTGTGTGTGTGTGTGTGTGTGTGTGTGTATTGAAAATGTAAGTTCATGATGGTGCTTCTCATTCTCATTTATTATTACAGGATTGAACTTAGCTTTTCCCCCTTTTTATTTATAACCCTTGTCTCTGACATAGAGAAACTTGGCTTCCATTATCCTTAATATATTTACTTATTTGATCAATCCCCCAGCATGTAGCCAATCTTCTCTCTCTGCTGTCATTCCCCACCCTTGCACGGACACCTCTTCTACTGCTTGGGCTGTGAGTCCCCATTCCGGGTTGCCTTCACCCTCCCACACAACTGCATGGAAATCTGCCCCTATCTTCCCAATACCATTCGGCCTTTGATATTTCCCACCAAGCTACCCCTCAGCTTGGATGCCCTCTCTGCTGTGCTTGGGCTCTGACATACCATGTCAGATCGCCTCTGTATTAATGTCCCCCTCACCTTGCCTTAAATGTTCTGATGTACTGCACTAGGGAAGCGAATGCCCTCCTTACCTTCCTGTGGCCCTGATAGCCTCACTCCCACCCCCAGCTTTGGATACCTTTACTTTTCTTGGCCCTGGCTTCTCACACCAGGCTCCTCCCTCTGCCTTTAACACCCCCCCCCCCCCATACCTAATAGCTTTAGGACTAAATTGTTCTGGAAGGTTGGGGAGTGAGTGGAGGTGGATGTATGTTTCACCCAGGAGTAATTTTTCAGTTTATCATGGTCTTTGATGATTAACTATTGTCTGTTCATATTTATCAATAAATAATAAATAAGCTGATTAGGAACTGTTTATGTGGGTAGGACTTAAGAGTTTTATTTTATAATAGATTTAGCAGGTGTGGAGCTGCCCATGGCTCTGGAGACCTGTACATTCTGGAAATAAGTAGTAATTTCTCTAAGAAATGAGTGCTCATCCATAGTAGCTATACTAGTTTCCCCAACTATTGTTTTGTGTGTGTGTGTGTGTGTGTGTGTGTGTGTGTGTGTGTGTGTGTGTGTGTTCTTTTTTCTTATTTTTGTAGGAGAAGGAAAGGTGAATGGAGGTATGGCTAGTCTGCCATCTGAAGAAGAAATCTGTTACTGCTGTTTTTTTATTGAGCCCTATAAAATATTAATGGCATGCATATATCATATCCTGAAATGTAAAATCCTACACTTAAAGGAAGTGAAATAGATCCTTATTAACCTTCACTTTAGGGTGTATTCACTTTTTTTTTTTTTAAGATTTTATTGGTGAATTGGGGGAGGGGAACAGCATTGGGGAAGGGAAACAGACAAGTTGCTGTCCTTTTGTTCTTCAGTCTAGTTGCGGAGGACATCGCTTCACCGCCTCATGTTGGTATTATCATTGTGCTCTTCCCGAGTGATGCAGATCGGTCGCTGGTTACTGGATGGCCGCTCACGGCGGCTGTTGGCAGCTCATGCTGGCTGCCAGCCGCTAACGGTATCTACGGGAGCCCACTGCAGCTCCACTCCACTGCAGCTCCACTCCAGCCTACGTCGTCGCTGGCGACTCATGGCAGCCCAGCTCCAGGCCGAGCTGTTGTTCACCATTTTAGCTGTAGAGGGCACAGCGTCACTGGCCCTCATGTGGAATCCAAACCGGGGCCCTGCTGCTCAGAGCTGTTGTCCCAAGCCAAATATTAGTCAACGCGCCATTTGGCCGGCCCACGGTGTATTCACTTTCTATTGTTCTGTTATAATATTGCCACAAACTTAGCAGTTTAAAACAATATGCACTTTTTATCTCACTGATTTTGTGATTCAGTAGTCAGTCTAGGTCTGGCTAAGTGAGTCCCCTGCAAGGCTGCAATCAGTGTTGACCAGGGCTGGGTTTTCAACTAGGGGAGGATGTGCTTCCAAGCTCACATGGTTGTCAGCATCATTCTGTTCCCTGTGGGCTCTTGGACTGTGGGCCTCAGCGTTTGGCTTGCTGTCAGCTCTAGACCTCCCTTAGTTGCTTGCATGTGGCCCTCTTTATAGGCCAGCTCACAACATAAACAGCAGCGTCTTCAAAGCCAGCAAAATGAGTTTCCTAGCAAGATGGACAATTACAATCTTATGTTGTCACATAGAATCCATTATGTTTGTCATGTTCTCTTGGTTAGAAGTCAGTTGTAGGTCATATCCACAATCAAAGAGAGGGAATTACATAAGGACGTGAATATCAAGAGATGGGGGGAGGGGAATCATGGGGATTAATTTAGAGTTTGTAACAAAGGGTATACATCTTACTATAAGAACAACTGATGACATGAATTATACATTATTGGGCTTCTACTTAAAACTGGTACTGTGCTTTTATATAGTAAGGCAATCAAGAAATTTGCTGATATAGCCAAATATTTAAAATCATTGAGGTAAGCCTTAATGAAATCTTTATATTATTGTTGCTAAACAGGTTCCTTAGTTTTAAATTTAGCAATACGGTTAATAGTATTTCAGGAATTAAGTTCTGGACATTCAGGTTTTTTTTCTTTTTGTAGTTGACTATATTGTGGAGTATGACTATGATGCTGTACACGATGATGAGTTAACTATTCGAGTTGGGGAAATCATCAAGAATGTGAAAAAACTACAGGAGGAAGGATGGCTAGAAGGAGAATTAAATGGGAGAAGAGGAATGTTTCCTGATAATTTTGTTAAGGTAAGTATTCTTAGTTAAATTTCTAGCTGTTGCTTCAAAAGATTTAATCTCTAGCATTAAGAAATGTGTGTGTGTGTGTATTTAAAGCTAAAATGTTTTAGATAAATTTTTATTCTGCAGAATTTTAAAAACTAGAGGTCCAAGTACCCCTGTAATGGATATCATTGTTGCTTGGTGTCCTGGTGGGTAATAACACTCTGTGTGTGTTTGTGTATATGTATGTATCTACCTGTTTACGTATCTCATTAAATAGTAATTTATAGAGTTTTGCTGTGTACATTCTCATTTGAGCCTACAAAAGTCTTGTGAAGTAAGTAGAGCAGATGATAGCTTATTTCAATTATGGTGACATATAGACTAAGGTTAAAGGGTTTACTCAATGTTTTCTAGGTAAGCAGACATAAGTCTGAACTGAAACCAAGGATTGCTGCCTCTTTCCTCAAGTCTTATTGTATCTCCTCACGTTAGCATTGCAGCAGTTAGTCTATCAAAGAAACAGTTACTTTTCAACTACTGCCAAACTTTCCTTTTTTAGTAAATATTCTTGTCACTTCTGTCAGAAAACAATCAAGATTTTTAAGTCTGTTGTACACTGATAAAGTTCGTAATAGTTTAGAGAAGGGAAAACAAAGTACAGAATATCTATATTTATACTTTACTTATAATTGTCTTGTTTTCTATATTAGTTTTCTTACACCCAACCATATCCCTCATTAGATGCTGAGTTCTTCTGGGAAGGTTAGAGTGTGTCTCATTTGTTTATTCAGATTGCACAGTTGTTGTGAGAATGCCCACACAATGTGGTTATTTAGTAAATATTTGTTCCCTGAATAAATTTGTGTTTCTTTTAGTTGTGGTTTTACCTCTAAGTATGAACACATACTTTGTTCTTTTAATTGATTTTAGAGAAGGTAAATTAGCTATACTTTACCTAACTCCATTTTATTTCTTGAAACAACTGAGGAAGTTGTAGTAGGCAGTTGAATTTATGGGGGAAGGTTACTTTTGTTTTCATTTTTTGTTTTATAAATTGACTTCTTTATAACCTAAAAGGGAGTGTAATGCAGATACTATGGAAATTGGAATAGAATAACTGGATTTAAATCGTTAAGTTCTAGCTTTGCCCTTTGCTGGCAGTGTGATTTAGGGCAAGTCACATCATTTCTCTATTTTCTTCAATTTAGAATGTTATATTGATGGTGTATATATAGTAAGCCATGACACTGGCTTCTCATCTTTCTCTTTTTTAATGGAAAGTTGTTCTTCAGAGAAAATACAGTTGACCATTAAACAACACGGGGATTAGAGACTTTGACTCCTGCCCCCTCCCCCCCCCAGCAGTTGAAATTTTAGTATAACTTGATTTCCCAAAAACGTAACTACTAATAGTCTGCTGTTGACTAGAAGCCTTACTGATAACATAGCCGATTAAAACATATTTTGTATGTTAATGTACTATATACTATATTCTTAGAACAGAGTAAGCTAGAGAAAAAATGTTATGAAAATCATAAGACAATAAATTTACAATATTTATTGAAAAAAATGTAAATGGACCTTCCTAGTTCAAATGCATGTTGTTTAAGGGTCAGCTGTGTTATATTGAAATAATAGAACACTGGTTAAAAAAAAAGTTAAAAAGTTGCAAAGTTTTTATATAGTTCTAATTGTGTGCTGGTGTATAGTTCCAGTAGTGGAGGTAGGACCTATCATGGGACTCCATTTTGAAATATATTTTACTTTCATGTTTCAGTACAACTAATACTGGAACTTGAGTTTAATGAATTGCCTGGTAATAGAGGATTCAGTTTGAGTATGCTAGGTATTAGAGGGAAGTTCAATCTGGGGTTAACAATTAACCAGGGTACTGGATTAGAGTTGGAAACATCAGTATGAACTCGTGTTTAGTTTAAAATATATATAGATACTTACAGAATAATTTACATGTGTGTGTTTATACTTGGGTTTGTACATACATGTATTTCTCAGCGCTTTCTGCTGAGAGGGCCTAGAACCATTGACATGCCAGAAGACACCCAGTGCCCAGATCTTGGTTTCTAAATATCATTCTCCAATAAAAGGAAGCAGGACTTCTTGGAGAAATGACTGATTGTAGGGCTGGGGCAGGTAAAATATAGGATGACCCTAGAGCATCTAGTAGTGCCAGAACGTAAGGAAATGCTCAAAAAAACCAAAGTGATGGGCCCATGTCAAAGCAACATAAAAGCCAACCTGAAAGAGCTTCCAGTGTTCAGAGCTGGAACAATTTGAACAACAAAATAGCCTAGTATTTGATTATTACCAAAGCAGAACATAAATATACATGAATTGATGTTAATATAAATAAATGGTTGAGTAAATAAATAAATGGGGGAGAAGGGATAAATTTTACAGAATTATTCCAAAAATTTGTAGGTACTGCTTTCCACCCACTGACCCCCTTCAACCTGGACTAAAGAATAGATGGAATAAAAAAATAGTAACTTCATGATGGAGAAAGCTGGCAAATCCTACCGTAACCAAATGATAAAGGCTGACAGCATCAGTTATAAATTATGTTGATGACGTGTATCCCCTTCACCTCTGTGCTATTTATTCTTCCCTAAAACCTATAATTGCAGTTTAAGCTGGAGAAAAAAGATCAGACAAACCTAAATTGAGGAACATCCTACAAAGTACCTGACCAGTGCTCTTCACAAATTTCAAGGTCATCAAACACTAGCAAAGACTAAGAAACAGATGTTGACTAGAAGAGACTAAGGAGCCATGAGGACCAAATGCATTGTGGTATCATGGATTCGATTCTGGAAAAGAAAAAGGATATTAGTATAAAGTCAGTAGTTTAGTTAATAATAATAGTTGGCTTTCACACTTCAGATGTGTATTTGAAGATTCAAGGGAAAGTTGCCATTCATAATTCCCTGTCCTGTTGAAAATAAGCCTTTTATTGGGACATTAAGGTACATTTGTTTCTTTGTAAATGTGAGACTGGAATGAGTGGTAGAACAAGGATTCCTATAAAAAAAAGTCCTTATTGTTTCAGATACCTATACTGAAGAGCAGTGATATTCAAATTGGGCTGGAAGGTGGATAGAAAGGTCAAAACATTTTTGCAGCCTGTTAGGAAAAACTTTATAGACACTGTATATTTGTTTTGTGATAGACTTGTCCATATCACTTTCCCTTTCAAATGTTAGTTCATTGTTACATGATTTAAAAGACATTTTACAAGGACTATAGATATATGAACTTAATATACAGGATATCATTGTTTTTGTTATTTTTGCTTCAGTGTCACTTTATAATAAAGAGTACGTTGCAGATGAAATTGATTTCTTTGTTACCCCTTTATTTCCCTCTCCTCCAGCAATCTGGATTCTGAAGTTGTATGTGTTCTTCTAATACAGTTTTTCTTTTTAAACATTTTTTATTGGGGAATTGGGGGAGGTGAACAGCATTGGGGAATCAGGGAAGGGGAACAGACAAGTTGCTGTCCTTTTGTTCTTCAGTCTAGTTGTCGAGGACGCTGCTTCACTGGCCCATGTTGGTATTATCATTGCGCTCTTCCCAGGTGAGGCAGATCGGCCACTGGCCACTGAATGGCTGCTCACGGCGGCTCTTGGCAGCTCATGATGGCTGCCAGCCGCTCACTATGGCTGCCAGCCACTCACGGTTGCTTATGGCAGCCTGCTGCAGCTTCACTGCAGTCTATGCCGTCGCTGACGACTCACGGCAGCCCAGCTCCAGGTCGAGCTGTTGTTCACCATCTTAGCTGTAGAGGGCACAGAGTCACTGGCCCATGTGAGATCCGAACCGGGGTCCTGCTGCTCAGAGCTGGTGTCCCAAGCCAACTCTTAAACAACGTGCCACTTGGCGGGCCCCTTCTCTTATAGTTTTATACATATTTACCTGTGCACAAACAAATAATATTTCGTGTGATTTAGTCATTTACATTATTATGTTACTTTTATAATTAACATGATATTTCAGTGTGGATACATAATATAGTCACTTCTGCTACAACATGTTTTATAACACTAGTTAGCTCATAAGTGATTGGTAAGTATAGGAATGATGTCAGATCAATGGGAAAGCTGTGTTAGTTTATTTTCTAGGTAAGGGAAACTGATAAAGAGTGTAGAGTTATAATTTCAGCAAGAAAGGGAAAAGCTCTCAGCTTGTCTGCTTGCATAGACAGGAGTTCTTTTGGCTCTTAAAGAAAACTTTTCTTTTTAAGCGGTCATCTGTACCTGGGAATTTTCCTCAAAGTTACACAGTCTTAGCATTGTAGGGCTCTTAACTTTTGGTGCACACCTCCTCTACTTCTGTCTGCACTGTTTCAGCATCCACAAGCCAACATTTCCACTTTATTATTTTTAAGCATTTTTAATAGCTCCTGAGGAATCCATCATCATGATTGCTTGGATAGTCTTAAATTATGTCAGTGTTCCGAGGTTACAATTATTGTTTATTTATTTTCATTTTTAATGCTCAGGTTCCAAAGTTGCATAGGTTTAGAGTGGTCTGCCCCAAACCCTACTTTTAACATAATCACTAGTGTTTTTAGTGTTTGATTTAGAAGTTTTCACATAATCAGTGGTAGAGTGTGTGTGTGTGTTTGTGTGTGTGTGTGTGTCTTTGTTTCCAGAATGTCTGATGTTGGGAATGCACATCTAATGTTATGGTAGAAATTCCTTTAGCACTAATTAATTTTTTAACAGTTGTATAGTGTTCTATTGTACTCATATATGTCTCTATCACATTTTTTGAAAAGTTAGGGCTGTTTTCCAGTTTTTAGCTATTAAAAACAATGCTGTAATGAATATCCTTTTATAGGGTTATTGTACATAGCTGAAAATTTGCTGCATCCTAGGGTATGCACATATTCACCTGTACTAAATACTCAGATTTCTTGCTATATAATTATATGAATTTAAACTCCTACCGGTATTATAAAAAGCACCTTTCTCACGTTCTCATTAACATTTGATACCATCAGAATTTTGGGGGTGGGCAGGGTGCCTAATTTTACAGATCTACAACAGTATCCCCATGTTTCAGTGTTTCATTTTCATGATTACTAGTGAAGTTAGTCACCTTTTCACATTTATTGGCCCTTTAGATTTCTGTTCCTATGTATAGTTTATTCAGATATTTCTATTGTTTTCTGTTGAGTTCTTGCTTATTTTCTCATTGATTTGTAGTTCTTAATATATTGTGAATACTAGTCCTTTGTCTTTCTGCTTATGTGTAGTTTATCCTTCATAAGCACTTTTTAAGCACTTCATAAGTGACTTGTCTAAGTATAACTTGGGAGCAGGAAAGGCTTAAAGATTGCTCTTCTATGTGCTCATTAGTTTTAAAGTTTTGATTTTTAGTATACTCTATCAGTCTTGCTTTCTTTTTTGTATATATATGGTTTGGGCACTACTTAAATTTTTAACACTAGAAAAGTTATCAAATAGTCTACCCATCCCTCCTTGATTTTGTAATGTTTTAATAAGTCAGAATTGAGAAGACGTGTGCTAGTTTATCATCTTTCTACATTCTGAACTTCATTGTTTTGGACTAATGTAGAGAGTCAAGTGTTTGATTTATTAGTTGGTGTGAACTTTGGGATTCAGTATCAGTGTTGTCGTTGATATTTGGCACTCTGCCTTTAGAGGTGCTGCCTTGTAACTGAGAAATGAAACAAACACTCCAATGAACAAATGCTCAGTAATTGACTGAAGTGTTTCTGGGGTGTGGTGAGAAGAGTGTTTCCCACATTTTATTTTATTGGGAGGTGGGGATCACAGCATGAAAACAGACAGATAAATTGTAATGCCTTAAATGACTGAATGTCAAATGTGTGGTAAAGATGATGGGCGTTCAAGGATTTTGGGTAAAATATTTTTCAGAAAAGATGTTAGTTAAAAGTAACACTTGAATTGGTCCTTGAAAGATAGGAGATAGGTGAATACTCATGTAGTCTATCTGGCAAATGGTGTTTTGTGATAAAAATAATTAGATAGACTACTTTGGCTGAATGAAAGTTTTCCTATGGGGGGATGGAGGATTTAAGGCTAAAAGTGTGGATTAAAGCCAGTGGTACAGTGTATTTTGAATATTATTTAAGATACTAAAAACAAAAAGATAATAGATCGCAGACTTTTGGTGACAGGAGAGAGAAGACTGAGTGAGAAGGAGAGGTTTTAAGAGGAGAGAGTTGAGGCTATAAAGTATAATAATGGAGATCAGAGTGTTGCAGTAGGAATGGAAATGAAGAGATCGATAATAAGCTAGTGATACCTTTTGTGTTAATACTTTGCATGTTCACATACATTTTTCTCACTTTATTCTGACATTTTTGAAAGTGCAATAGGGAATATGTCATTCTTGCCTAAAGACATACTGGTAATAGTGGGCAAGGATATGATAGGTAGATAGTTCTATAATAGGCACATGTCAGTCTATTTTTATTTTATTTTTTAAAATTTTTATTGGGTAACAGTGCGTTTTTTCCAGGACCCATCAGCTCCAAGCCAAGTTGTTGTCCTTCAGTCTAGTTGCGGGAGGACACACCCCACCATCCCATGCAGGAATCGAACCGGCAACCTTGTTGTAGAGCACGTGCTCTAACCAACTGAGCCATCCGGCTGCCCACCGGCAGCTCGCGGCACCTCAGCTCAAGTCATTGTCTTCAATCTAGTTGCGGAGGGCACAGTTCACTGGCCCATGTGGGACTTGAACCTGCAACCTTGTTGTTCAGAGCACATGCCCTAACCAACTGAGCCACCCGGCCACCCCCAATGTCAGCCTGTTTTTATTTATTTATTTATTTTATTTTATTTTTTATTTTTTATTTTTTTTAAAGATTTGTATTGGGGAATTGAGGGGATGGGAACAGTGCTGGGGAATTGGGTGAGGGGGAACAGACAAGTTGCTGTCGTTTTGTTCTTCAGTCTAGTTGTGGAGGAAGTTGCTTCACTGGCCCAAGTTGGCACCATCATTGCACTCTTCCCAGGCGAGGCAGATCAGTCGCCGGCTTCTGGACGGCCGCTCACTGCGGCTGCTGGCCGCTCACGCTGGCTGCTGGCTACATACGGTAGGATGGCAACCCACTGCCACAGGGGCTGCAGCCTACGCCTTCACCGGTGACTCACAGCAGCCCAGCTCCAGGTTGAGCTGTTGTTCAGCATCTTAGCTGTGGAGGGCAGTGTCACTGGCCCTCATATGTGGGATCCGAACCGGGGCCCTCTGGCGTCCCAAGCCAGTTCTTAACCATTGCGCCACTCGGCCGGCCCATGTCAGGCTGTTTTTAGATGAGCAATGTAATAAATAGCATGTGCTGATTAATAGAAAAATGTGATTATTTTGTAACATTATGTACTTTTGAGAATCTAGGGACAAAGTGATATGAATCTTATCTATTGAAATTTCCCAATACCATCAGCATTGTTGAAAGTTATTAGAATTATAAAATTAAAAGCTCTCTTGATAACTTTAGAATTAACCCTGGAAAAAGAAAAATCAAACTGCTTTCTCGAATTGCAATTTTATGGAAACAAACTTTTTTTCCTTTCAAAACTAGATAAGAGATTTTTAAAAAAGGCATTTGACATAAAGGCATTTCTGACACTAAAGGTGGAATGGGAATATGTGAAAAATGCAAAAATAATAAGATATTTAGAAAATGAAGCAGGGCTTGCAGTGCTCATATAAAATGGAATCAGAGTTTCTTTCATGTTCTGCCTCCTTCCCTAGAAATTCTGCTGAAAAACAAGGTTTTGTTATACAAGTTAAGGAAATTAGAAGGATCACTGTTATCAGTCATAATAGGATTGTTTACACTGTAGTACCAACATCACAATCTCTATGGTGGCATAACAAAATGAAAGAGTACATGCCTTCATGCAGAATTTATTGTAGTTGAGCAAGTGAGTTGTGTTAAATATAAGTAAAATAAGAATGGTTTTCTCCATTACAAACAAGATTAACATCAACTTTAGCACCAATAAGGGATACTTCTCAGTAAGTTCTCTTAGAAGCGTGTAGTTTTCATGAACCACATGTCTTTTTTTGCAGCAGTTACAGCAGGATTTTCAATTTTATTTAGGTACTAGGTCTCTTCAATATCTATAAGAAACTAAATTCCCCAGGCACTCTCTATTGAGCTGTTTTTTTAGTAAGATCTGTAGCATACTGGGGCATATTCTCTCCTATACTGTGCCTCTAAATTGTTTTAGTCATTTTAGATTGCCATGCGTTCACTTCAAATATTTACTGAGGTTGTATGTGCTAGGAATTGTAATAGCTGCTAAGGACACAGTGGTGAGTAATACAGACAAGTTCTCTATATCAATGTATATACTAATGGTGGGGGGAAAACAGACATGTCAAAATAATAAATGAATAAGACAACATTTTTTTTATAGTCATGAGTGCTTTTAAAGAAAAAAGTAAATGCAGGGTGGAAAATGGCACTGATATTTTAAATTGGGTGATCTGGGATAGCATCTCTGAGGTTATTTGGCAGTAAATCACAGAAGGGTGCAGAGGAGAAAAGGAATACATTCCCTTTGAGAAGGATACCTGAAATTAGAGGACGGTAGACTCAATATGATGGATGGTTGTGTTTGCCATCTATCATTCTAGAGCTACTTCAAGAAGATAGCATGACACTGTGAAAGGAACATGGCCTTTTGAGTCAGGATGTGTAGACCTCTATTTGACTCCATATCCCCCCCATACCTACATTTGTACCTACTGTGTGTTCTTCCTGAGGATGCTTCACTCTAGAACATAGGTTTCTTCCTCTGTAAAAATGGGGAATCCCACCTGTTTGGGTTGTTTGTTGGAATTAGATTATGTAGGTATATGCCTTATTTCACCCTGTTATTTTCTTACTCAGGAATTGCCCACCCATTTTGGAAAGGGGCAACGGGAGAAGAAAATCAGCTAAATTGTTAATTTAGTCACTAAAATATATAGGGTTGCCCACCACCCCCCACCAAGCCCCCAGTGTCTGTAATATCCCAGGTATTGTTAAGTCAAATGTTAATACTAAAATAGGTAAATAAGCTAGAACTTTTCTAATTGCCCCTTTAAAAAAAGTAGTTTTTGAGGAAGGGCAAAAATAAAGAGGAAAGTAATTAAAATGAGAAAATATGGGATAAGCAATTAGCCTGTTTCGCTAAACCAAATCTATAGTCTTGGTGGTGGTAGTGGTGGTGGAACAGATCAAGTCTTTTTAAAAGTGGGCTGACTGGATGAGAAACTAGACAATAAAAACACTTTCTGTGTTAGGATTTGTGAAAGTTCTGGTTCCTTAGGGCAAAACTAACTGATAGGCCTTCTGTGTGGATCTAAAGCCATGTTTATGAAAAAAGATATGGTGGAAGTGATCTTGTTTGTTGTTGCTGTTGATGCCTTTGGAGTGGAAAAGGTAGTTCTTTGTAAATGAGGGGCTAAAATAAAATGCCTTTGGAAGATTACTCCAGTTACTAAGAAAAGAGAGAAAGCAGACATCTGTGAGGACTCATTAAAAGCTGAGGATTTGTGTTCAAGTTCTGGTAGAAGTATTGGTGGTACATATCTATACATACATACATACATACATATATATATATATACACACACATACATATATATATATATATATATATATGTATATATATCAGAATATTGGTTCAGGACCTTTTTCTAAATCTAAACTTTATTTAACTAAAGAAGGAACCTGTGCTGCGGACAAAAGAAAACTGAATTACTTCCAAGTCCAGTTCCCTGCTTGGTTGCCGTTGACACTTGGAGGGGGAGGACCTCCTTGTTGCTGGATTGCATGGGAGTTCAGGCTCTGGTTAGGCCTCCACTGATAGACCCTCCTTGCTGGCTGGAGGGGCATTGTGTTGCCTTGTGGCCTGCACTCACAATAGGAGGAGAGGGCGCTCATTGCCATCTGGTTGGGAGGAGAGTCCTGGCTCTCCACTTGGCCTTCTCTGGCACCACCCTAGCTGGGAATATGGGGTAGTGGTGCTAGTTGGGGTGCCTCATTATAGCCCTCTTAGGGTGGAAATCTAGGCTCTACCTGGCTTTTACTGGCATGGGTGAGGGAGGGGCTATAGTTTTTTTCCCCCTATGATATTTCACTGCAGTATTGTGGTTATTGTCTAAGAGCTTTCTGTCTTGCTAGGCTACCTTCTCTTGGTCCTTTGGCTAGAGAGAGCAGGCTTTTCTTGGAGCTTTTTCCCCCTCTCTGCCCTTGGCATTTCCAGGTTTTCAGCTTTTTGAGAACTCAGTCTGGAATATATGAGGCAAAAAGAAAACCAGCGAACTCACTAATGAGGTTCAGAGGAACCTGGTCTCTTTGGCTTGTGCTACCTTCTTTTCTCCACCTTTCAGAATATTTTTTATCTATTTATTTAAAATAGAATATCAGAGTTTTTAATTATACTTAGTGGGAGGAATAGAGAAGAGTATATCTTCTGTAAGGGGAAATCTAGGTGGTGATGCCTTTAAATAGAGATTGTGATGCACATCCTTAATAGTCTAAAAACTCACTATGTAGAAGAGTTTCTCCTTTTAGAAGTGGTGTAGGAATAGCTGTTTTTTTCTTAAGCTATTTGTTATAAAGCCAATGTTCAGAAAAATATAATGTTAGTTATCTTTAACAGAAGAATAGATAAGCATTCAGTAAAAAGGTGATAAGCATAGTTGATCCCCTTATTTTCTTTTATGACTTGCTTGTGAATATTAAGATAACACATGAAAATAACTCACAGTGCAATTGACTTGTTACAGACATTTAATAAATGTCAGTGGACTCTGTTCCTGATGAGTTTCATTATATGGTAGAGTGCATAGTCTGATCGCCTGAGTGACTCACAGGAAGTTGGGGAGAAGGGAAGAGCACTACGGTAGAAAGCACATTTGGTAGTTTTACAGGAATTGAAGCACACAGGATTATGGAGAAAACAGGAATATCAGTAATATAAGATGTCAAAAGAGGTGGCCAGAAATACTAGTTGTATTTAAGGAGTATTAGCAGAACAGTGGTTTTGGATAGGGGATATTAATCTTCGCATTTTGAAGCATTTTTCTTGTGGGCTTTATACTGGAGTGTGCTACAAGCTATTTATATGATCTGTTTCTGTTATGCTTTTACTTTACCGCTTTTAAAAATAAGTGGATATGTTCACAGAAGATGTCTCAGGTGTTGGTAAGTAAATTGTTTCTTATATTTTAAAATTTGAAGTGAAATTTTGATCCTTTTTAAGAGTTCTCGGAGCTTGATAAAGTTTTTTAGACTTTTTGATATAATGGATAAGGAAACAAAAGTTATTCACATAAGTATTTCAGGGAGCTGACAAGTGAATAAAAATCATTTGGGTGTATATTTTTTTATTTTGACCTAAATTTCTAATAATTATTTTTCTCATTTAGAAAACAGATGTAAATGATTAAATCTGCTTTGTAAAAACAAATTTTTTTTAGGCAGTTTGACAGCTTACCTTGTATTTAAAAATGTTGTCATTTTATTTGTAGATTCCATAGGTTAAATAGTTAAGTAGACATTAGATCGTTAAATGTATTTAAAATATTTTTTAAAGTTACTTTTAAAATACTAAGTAGTAATGTAGGGAATAAGATGATTTGATGTACATGACTACTTTGGAAGGGTCTCAGTGATTTTGTATTTTTTAATATAACATTCTTTTTCTGGAAGAATGCTGATTTAGTTTTTAAATCTGTTGGCATTGCAGTTTCCATAAGAAGAAGAATTATTTGAATGAAGGAAATGACAATTTTATTTTATGAGACCTTTATTTTTTTAATCCCTTACTTTATGAAGACTATGAATACGGTTCACTTAGATCACAAAACTCAGCGATGTTTTAAAGTATTAGGAGATGGTATTGGTGGCTTTAATAGAACAGTTTAGGAAGCTAGCTTTATATTAGGAGAAGAACATTTGGTGTTTGATTTACTTTCATTAGTTGGAAACACAAAAGAAGAGAAAGCAACTCTGTCTTTACCAGAAATATAAATGGAAGACAACTTTACTTATTGGGAATTAAAATAAAAAACAGCAGATGAAATGTTAAAGTTGTATAATTATTTATGATACATCATAGTACATTTTATGTTACATACCGTAAAACATTAACTATACTTTACACACTGAGCAGGAACAATTTGTTCTGTGACTTTGGTTATTTTTTATTATATTCTGAATCCTACAGAGACTGCATTCACTGAGTTAGAGAAATATTATACAGGTCATGCTAGAAAAGATGTGTGAGAATTTAGATTTAGTAATGTGTGCTCACACAACTAAGATCTTTCTCAGAATGCCCTAGAACAACTTGACTTAATAGCCCTGTTACTTGTGGGCATACCAAATTTTTTATTTAAAAAAAAAATCATGGAAGTAATACATGTTGAAACAAAATTCAAGCAGTGTAGAAGTATCTTGTGAAAAGTACATCTCTTATAACCCTTCCTCAACCTCCTCCCACTTTTAGGAATTTGGTAGCTGTCTTATAGACTGTTTTCTATAGAAAACCTTTCAGATTGAGTTATTTGTGTCCTCATCCCCCTTTATATCCTGTTTTTAACACCATAAATTTAAAGTCGAGACATTATTATATAAATCATGTTAATGTTTACCAGGGACTTACCTGGAAAATGAAATTTTAATTTTTTTCCCTTAAAGAGTTAATAAATTTTGTTTCTGCTAAGCTATTTCAAGTTGTAATAATTTAAACCAGGGAAGCTTGAGTTCTAGAACCTGGGCTTCTTGGCTGTCTCCTGGTTTTGCTTTTTAGTTGATTAGTACTCATTGTCTGCTTGTTATTGTCATCTGTGGCCTCAAGAGTCAAGAGACATGAGAGAAGGACCTCTATGTAGGCCTTGGTGTCTTTTGAATGAGTCATAGATACACTAGCCCTTATTCCCTTCAGTTTTTTCCTAAAACCCTTTCATCCTAGGACTGAAAGCACGAATAACATTTTTTAAATTAATAAAATTAGCATGAAAAATGTGACCATTGTAAATTATTGGGGTATTTTCAGTTCATTTCAATCAGTGTGGTATGTCTGAAAGAATACAGTAATACCTTGGTTTGTGAGCATAATTCGTTCTGGAAACAAACTGCTCGTATTGCAAGACATTGTTCGTTTACCATGTTAAATGTATTAAAAATGTTTGTCTTGCGGAACACTCGCAAACCAAGTTACTCGCAATCCAAGGTTTACTGTATAGGTAAGAGTTCTTTAGCATTTCCCCCACTCTTTCATTTGGCTGTTATTAAACATTCTTGTAATAGGAAATGGAAAGGAGAAGGATGCCAATGAATGTACATAGCCCCTTCAGGATCCCCCCCCTTCTATTCCCTTTTACAAACGGGAGAGGGACAGTTGAAATAGGGGGCCGTTTGTCTAGACTGGAGAGGCAGCAGTTACATGGATAATAGCTTATTTGGGGGTAGGGGAGAGAATAAGTTTAGCAACTTTCAAAATAGTCCTCCTGTGTTACATCTTTTGTTGTCTTTCTTGATGATTCTGATATATTAGCACCCAGAAGGTACATGTTGATTTCATATTAAGGAGATTTTCCCCTGTTGGTCTTTTCACTTTGTATTTAAGGTATTTGTGTGTGTGTGTGTGTGTGTGTGTGTGTGTGTATCCAGTTTAATCATAATAAAAAGGAGAATCTGATGACTTATAGGTAGTTCCTTCTGGATCATTCCTTATATACTATCACTTATAGTCCACAAAACAAAAACTGTGGGAATGGGGTTAACCATTTTGTTAGGTTGGAAATGTAATTTTCAAAATGGGTTTAATGTTGACTCAGTCAAAGCTAAAACTGGATGTGTACCAAATAAACATTCAATCTTGTTTATTTTCCTTATTCTTTAGTAATATCGCATTTCCATATCTTCTGATTTAAGCTTCTGTAAAGTTGGAGGTCCTACTTCTATGTATGTAACACTTTTTTAGAAATTGTGAATATAGAATTACAAAAAATTAAGTAATTCCTTGGATTTTAATTAGCATAAGCAGATCTGTAACTGTTTAGGAACTGGGTGATTAGGTAACCTGTTTCTTTTATTTAAAAAGTAATAAAGAAGCTTTTGCCGTTTAATCTTGTTTTTATTCTTTGTGATCTTTGATTCTATGATATAGAAGTTAATTGATGTCTATTTTCAGATCATGTTCATGCATTGGCCATGACCAGATAACCAAATTATTGTTTTAGATACATTATAACATGAAGGAATGGTTTGTGAATTTTGTTGATCTTTTTTTAAGTTATTTGTTTTTGGTTAGTGCAATCATAGTTAAGCACCTTTGATTACCTTAATAGATGAGAAATAACTAGATTCTCTTCAAATCTTTTTAGCTCCCTCATTTGCTTATATTTTTCATCTTCCTTTAATTTGCTGCTTCCTACCCCTTATTTAAGAAATAAAACCAATCAATATAGCACATTCTTATCTATATGGAAATTATCCGCATTGTATTTTTTCTTGGCCAATTTTGTATTGACATTACGTATGTAGGAGGCTTTCCTCGTTTGTGGAATGAGATTCAGTTTTTCTGAGTTTGCTTTGTGAAGCCATGACACTGTCAAAGGGAGGACTCTTTTTTAAAATTTTATTTATTTTTTTACAGGTTCTCCTAGAGTCATTTTCAAAATCAGGAAGTGCAGTTGGTAGAAAATAGATGCTACAGTGTTAATATGTATTTTATTTACTGGCCAATTAGGTAAAAAGAAGTAAAGGGCAGAGGAAGGAAGAAACACTGGAAGCCTTACTAACATTTTATAGGCACTCAAATATTATTTGCTGTTGAAGATGATAGCCAAAGAGTAATTCTGTCTCCAGGAAGTAGAAAAGAGAATAGGTTGGTGAGAGAGCGAGCAAGAGAGATGCAGGTTGTGATAGATTGTAGCAGGAAGAGTTTCTAGAAGAAGAACAAACTTATTTGTAATTCTGTTGCGAGCCTTGAGGTCACTTGGTACTTGTGATAACATCTTAGTTGGTACTATGTATTTGTTATGCCATAAACCTGAGTTTTCCCTATTCAGGGTACACTGTATATATTTTTTAATTTGCTTCTCCCCTTTTATATCTTTGGTCCTCAGATTTATTATATCTAATATTCATGGATGTGAGTATGTTTCAGAGAATATTGAAGGTCCTTAAAACGTTTCTAGATCTTGAGCAGTATGTTGTAAATTAATTTGTTTAGAAATGAAAAAAATTGTTTCAATTAAGATACCATACTTACTCCCATAGTTAATTTTTATTGAAAGATAACATAAATATCCAAAGTTACGTAGCTAGTGAACAGGATAGGACCAAAATTTGTACCCCAATCAACTGTCTCCTGAACCTGTGCTCCTAATCACATTTGGTTACGTTGGAGTCACTTTCCTAGAGGAACAAGATTTGAATGTCAAGCCAGGTTCTTGGTTTTTTGTACTAGAAAGCAACAATAGCTCTTACAGATATACACTTTTAGTTTTTGAGACGCAGGTAGCTCATGAGACATCGGGAGATTGCAAAATGAATACCTTTTGGCATGTTGAGGTTGTGACAATGTCTTTATATAGATTTTATGTTTTTATTAGTTTGAAAAATGCTTAGCACAGACTGAAAACTGAGGTTTTCAGATGTTGATATGTCATAGCAAATTGAAGTATCTTTCCTGAAGTGCATTACCAATAAAATTGAAGCAAGCGGTCTATATTGTAAAATATTTTATGTCTTCTATGATTTATAGTGTAATAATTTTTCACAATTTTCTACCAACTTAACAGTTTTCCCAAAATTAAAGACTTTCTTTTCTGATTGCAAATGATATGCATTATTATAAAAACAAACAAACAAAAAGCAAGCATTAAACATGTTTAACAGTATAAAAAAGTCAAAAATCATCTGAAATCCTTCCAGTTAGAAAGTAACCACTGGTTAACATTGTGGTAGACACAGACACCTGGAGATACAAATTCTTTGTTACCTTTGTGTGTGAAAAATATCTTCTGGTTAATGATTGGCTTTTTTTTAATGGTTACTTTTAATGAACAGAAATTATTGATTTTAATATTAAATATGGTAGGAATTCAGTTTCATTCCCTATACTCTAAATATGGAACATTAGTTTTACAAGCACCATGTATTTTTTTATTTTTATTTTTTTAAATTAGGGAATGGTGTGCTTTTCCAGGACCCATCAACTCCAAGCCAAGTAGTAGTTTTAATCTAGTGATAGAAGGCACAGCTCAGTGGCCCATACGGGGATTGAACTGGCAACCTTGGTGTATGAGCACTGTGCTCTAACCAACTGAGCTAACCGGCCGCCCCAGCACTGTGTATTTTAAAATTCAAATTTTCCCTCACTTTTGGTCTGTTCTGTACAAATTTAGAACCAGTTTATTAAAGTGCTCTCCCAAATGCGTGGTATATTTTTGGAATTGCATTGCACTATTACATCAATTTTAGGGAGAATTGATATCTTTATGATACTGAGTTTTTAAAATCACTGAATATGGCATAACTTCCCTTTTATTTGTCTTACGTCTTCCAATAAAATTTCATACTTTTCATGAAGGTTCGCATATCTTTTGTTAGACCTATGACTTAGAACAGAGTTCATCAAACTATGGCCCATGGGCCAAATCTGAGTGCCTCCTGTTTTTGTAATGTCTATGAGCTCTGAGAATGCTAGCTAAGAATTTTATAAATGGTAGGAAAAAAATCAAAAAAAGAATAATATTTAATGACGTGGAAATTATATGAAACTGAAATTTTAGTGTCCATAAATAAAATTCTGTTGGCGCATTATGTTCATTCAGTTAAGTATATGTCTACTTTTGCACTACAAGTGGCAGAGTTCATTGTTTCAAGAGATGGTAATGGCCTGCAAATCCTAAAATATTTTACTGTCTGGTCCTTTATAGAAGAAGTTTATCAACCCCTGACTTAGAATTATTATTTGTTTATGTATCACGGTGTCTTTGTGTGTTTGGGTGGAGGTGGTGTTTCAGCCTCCCTTTCTTTACCTGTATTTCCAATTCTGATAAGACAAACGAATGAGTCACTGTTAGCAAATGTGTTGCATTCTTTAGATTTGTGTGGGCAGAGAAGAAGGTTGAAAACTATTGATATCATGTTTTATATAATAATCACTGTACCTGTGTTTTGATATTTTGCATTTCAGAATTTACTAAAGTATAACTTAATTTGCTTATTAACTGATTTTCTGTTTTGTAGGAAATTAAGAGAGAGACAGAATCCAAGGATGACAATTTGCCCATCAGACGGGAAAGGCATGGGAATGTAGCAAGTCTTGTACAACGAATAAGCACCTATGGACTTCCAGCTGGAGGAATCCAGCCACATCCACAAGCTAAAAACATTAAGAAGAGTATGTAAATAACTAATTTCCTGTTTAATTAAGTCAAGATGGAAGTGTGTCTTGTAGCTGTTCATAAATTATATTAAGAAAAATTAGCTCTACCTTTTGCAGCAGACTGCAGAAACTTACTACTTATTCTTATGTTACCTGTTACTGGCCCATGTAGCCATTCTTCATGTGATAATCAGCATGAGCTGCTGACAACTATCTGTGGGGATTCTAAATTAAAATATGAGGTATTTTCTTCTTCTTAGTGTTATAGGCTCTGCCGAATAGTTAACACTTTACCTTAAATTCATTTTAATATTACTTATTTAATGAGATGCTTAAATGTCTGCTCATCCTTAAGCACTATAGACACAAGAATTTTGATAGTACATTTCTTTAGTGGTTAGACATTTGAACCTATGTATTCAATTTTCCAACATAATTGGTCCAAGAGGGTGCCTTTTAAGTATTGGGTACTCTGTAGGTATGTGAGGAGAATAGTTTGGCAGAGAGGGAGAGCATCATTCTTGAAATCACACATGAGTTAGTCTGTCTTATTGTCTTAGATCATTTAAACTCTTGAGTTTTATTTTGCTGGGATGAGAAAGTGGTAAAATAGACAGGTAATATTGCTGTCCGCAAAAGAACTTATCATCGTGGGAAAGACATAAAAAAGTATTAAACATTGAACATGTACAGAGAAGTACAGATAGATACATGGGAGCAGATAGCATTTTAACACAGTAAAACCTGAAGCTCCTTGAGAGATTGAATACTGATTCCTGTGTTCAATTTGATTTAATAAGTGTAAATGACTGTTTAACCATATTTATCTTAGTTCAGTGTCTTTGATATTGTGGTCTTTAAATCCCTTGTGGTACCTCGTACTCTACAGTAAAGACATTTCGTTTACATACGTTTCACAAATGTAAGGAAAATGTGTGGATTTTATAATCTTCTTGTATTTCAACCTGTAAACTTTCTATGCTACTGTCTGAAGTTTGGAGAAATGTCTACTTTCTAGGTTACATAAACCCTTTGTTTATTTTCATAAAATAAGACCAGATTTTCATAAAAATGAAATGGATTTCATGACACGGAGACAGGCCGATTAAAGGGTTGTATGTGTTCTTTATTTCCTAGTAAGTGCAACATACAAACAATCTTCAGGTATTACCCACACTGCTTTCAGCCCACTGGCTGAAGGTGGACAGGTTTAGTAGTTCTAATTGTCCTGGAATCTGAAATTCTACTTATTTAGAGATGGGGAAATAGATAACAGAGAGTATGTCCACATCCTATAGGTCAGGTGAAGCTCTATATAGAATTTTTGAACACAAGAAATTTTAGGCCCTTGGAAGGGCTATTTATAACTCCTGTATATTGTAAAATCCATTTACCACTTTTTTTTTTTTTTTTAGCTTCTCTGACATATAGAGAGATAAGCTTCTTCTTAAGTAAAGGCTAGACCAAGGGCTTCAAGGTTGTTAATATTTTAGCCTCCTTATAGGAAAGGACATGCTAAATTTTACCTTCCTCAAGAACACGTGTCATAATTCCTTTTCTTGTAAGAAAGAAAAACCATTACGTAGTTGGTGCCAAGAGACTTGCTTTTTTTCCTAAGGATCTTCTAAGGATCTTGTTTTTAAGGGCATGTGCTGCAAGGACTAAATTTGTCGTTTGTTGCTAGCTAACATTTAAAACAGGGTGCAGGTTGTTTTTGCTTTCATGTTGCTTTTCCAGGAAAAACAAGCCTATGTTTTTTTTAAATGTGATTTTTTTTGTGTGTGTGTTACTGTTAGTTTGCATCATATCCTTAATTCACAAAATAGACCAGTTCTTCAAAACTGGTTCATTGTAATATTAAATAGTAGTGAACACTACTAACCAATACTGTTAATAAAGTATTTTAAAATACCGTACCTTAAAACCATTATAAAGGTTAATAATGATAAACATTGCAGAGTGAATATTCAATTTAAATCTCTGTCTGCCAAGACAAGTGAATCTGTATATGTTGAATTTTGTTAAGCAACTAAAAAGGACAAGTTCAATAGATAGTATGATGTTAACTATCTGGAAACTGTACTTGTTAGCTATTGTTCTCTAGTCTCCAAAGCCAAAAAAGTGTTGGCTTTTTTGTGAAGTCTAGTCATAAAGCCATTGCATGTTAAGTTAAAACATGATAACTTCTTTGGTAAAACAAACATATATTTTCTAGAGCAAGCACAGAATAATTTCGGTTACACAGGACAAAGTTGACTACTATAAGTTGCTAAAGTTATAGAAGAGAACAAATTTACACTTCTCATAGCAAAAATAAGTACAAGTCTCACGTTACTGCTAAGACTCTTGTAAAATCAGGCACAAAGATAATGGTGTAGAGTACTTAAAGAGTCAAGAGTTGACATCTTTCACCATCACAACTCTATAATAACGTTCAGTGTGGAATATTAGTAGATATTTAACTTTATGTTTGAAAAAAATGGATTCCAGATGTGAATCTACTCTTGGCATGTGTGAGGAGACATCAGTGCTTGTAACTGTATTATTAGTGGAAACTAATGCTGCAGAAGTGATTTTTCATCTAGTTAATAATTATTTTGAATGTAAAAAGTACATTGACGTTGATGCTGATAGATCACTAGTAGGTGTACCCAAAGAGATGATACTGTTAAAGGAAAAATTAGTTGACTAGAACGCCAATCGACACAGTGTATCATTCCTAGAAAACAGTTGGTAGCAAATACTATGTATTCTAATTGAGTTAGCAGTGAACAAAATAATGAAAATTCTGAATAGCATCAAAACATGGTCACTGACAATACATCTTTATAGCTCACATTAAACAAAAAGGCACATTAGTTCAGGCTCTACTCTTTGACATTAAAATATTCTGACTCATAAAAGGAAAAAGACTCATTCAAATGACTCCTCCCCAGTACAGCCTCTCGAATGAGGTAGGGTGTTCTAACTTTCTATTTTATTTTGAAAATTTCAAAATCTTACAGAAAAGTTGAAAGAATAATTGTGCAGTGAATATGGTATACCCTTCACCTAAGTTTGCTGTTAACATTTTGTCACATTGACTATCTCTATATCTATATACATATATTGTACAAAATACGTTTTTTCAACTGAGTCAATTGAAAGTACATTGTAGACATGAAAATGCATTTCTAATCATATGATTTTTTTCTTCATGATAGTGATAATGATATTTTCTAATGTTTTGATTGTCTTAAACAAGTGGCATGTCTCAGCAATATAGCTGAAACCTTGAGCAGCTTGAATCTTTCATTTAATAACCTAAGTATTATGATATTTTTATTGCTGAGGGTAAGAAATAATACTTAAAAAAGATTCAGCCATATAGCGAATGGCTCAATCACTGTTTCTTAATATTTGATGATTTTCTTTGTTTACTGGAGGAAGAAATGGATAAAATTTATTTTTGAGAATAGAAAAATTTAAATGCTGCAGTAAAACCTGAAGTTATACTTTCCAGAACCAAATGGAACCAAAAGTGGATCAGGAATCCTTTTGTTGCTATCTCTGAAAATTTAGCACTCAGTATCTCAGCTTCTGAGTGTAGTATGCTCTTCATTTTACTTTTGATGGAAAGATTTTGATGGAAAGATTGAAAACAGTAATCTTTAGTGAGAAATGGTTCCATAGGGGCCGGCCGAGTGGCTCAGTTGGTTAAGAGCTCGCTCAAGAGTTTGAGCTCTGAGCAACAGCGGTTTGAGTCCAGCCCGAGCTGAGCAGCCGCTGAGCTGCCAACAGGTAGCAGGATAGCTCAGCTAAAAAAAAAAAAAAAGA
>NW_017731849.1:943192-946433 GCF_001890085.2 Hipposideros armiger
AGCTCTGAGCAACAGCGGTTTGAGTCCAGCCCGAGCTGAGCAGCCGCTGAGCTGCCAACAGGTAGCAGGATGGCTCAGCTAAAAAAAAAAAAAAAGAAAAAAAAAGAAATGGTTCCATAATTTAAGACCTCTGTTTGATCTGAATATTTAGTTCGGTTTTTCAGAACCGTGAAACCATTATTGATGACCTCCATTTGAAAGAGAAATTTAGGATTTTCTCTTTGAGTAGAAAAACTTAAGGAAAGTAACTTTACTGAGTGAAATTTCTCACAGTTTGGTTTTGTTTTTTAAAATCCAAACATTTCTAAAAGACTTCTTGAAAAATTTCAACATTTATGTGCTGAATGCCTTAATTACATGTGTGTAAGAAGGCCATGAGAACAATGTTAGTGTGAGCGATCAGATCTGCCAAATAAAGCTGGGTATAGATGATTTAAAACTCACCATCTAATGGGAAAACATCCAGTTACTATAAAACAGGGATGATAGTAGTAATTATCACATAGGGTTTTAGAGGTAAGTAAATAATATAAGGAAGTACACATTAAGTAAATAATATAAGAAGTGCTCGATAAATGTTTGTAATTATTATAGTGTTTTATACTATTTATAACCATATTAGAGACATATAATGTGCAGTTATGATTCCAATGAAGGGGTGGTTTTATACTGAGGTTGTCAAGTAAGGTGTATTTAAGTTTTCTTTAGATGGGACACACCCTTTACATGAAGATTGGGCAGTATGCCAGTCTATGTAGAATTGCTACCTTTTGGAAGACCAATGGAGATAAGCACATACATGGTATTTTCAGGGAACAAGGATCCAACATGACTAGACTACATGAGCTATGGGAAAGCACTGTAATCTCTAAAGGAAGTGGCATGATGATATCTTGGAAAGATAAAAGGCTAATGAGTGAGAAGTGGGTATAATTCTAGTTGCCTCTTTTTAGCCCTGTGATCTGGGACAGATTATTTAACATCTGAGTTCCTCTTTTCTCATTGGTAAAAGGATATGTTTTTATGATCTGTTGTGTGGGAGATGTTTGTGAAAGACTTACATAATACTGGTACATAAAGGACATGAAATATGTGTTTGCCTTTGCTCTACCTCCTTTATCTTCTTCCTTGTTAGTAGCTTTACTTATGAATATTCATATAAAAAAACTTTGACATTAATTTGTAGATCTGAAAAGCTGTATCGAGGTTATTTGTCATAAGAAACTATAATACTGGTTGTAGTTATTTTTTTAAATTGATGTAGTTTTCACACATCCTTTTATTGACAACTTTACTATTACACATATTGTTTTACTTTTATTTTTTGTGCTTCGCAGAGGTTCTGCGAAATACGTTGTAGAAATTAAGGAAATATTTATTGACCAATATGTATGGATCTAGGCCATTTGAAATGTGAAAAATCTCAACATTCCTTTAATTGTGCTGCCAATTAATAGATGAGTTTAGTGTAGGCAGTCATCTCAACTTAGGAGTGAACCATGCTTAAATATGGAATCCTGTGAAAAAAATATTTAAAAAAGTAAACGGTTCACATTTTTTGGTAATAACAAGGGTAGTTTAGATGTTTTTATCCAGTGTGGCTCTTTTTTTTTTTTTTTGAATCAAAAATTCCTTTGCAAATAATTTTGCAAACTATTCTGGAATAAAACTACTATTACACAGTGGAAAATTATGCTTGGTGTTAGGGGGAAAAAGTCTTTGGTTTAAAATATAACTAGGCTGCTCGAAGTTAATTGACATGCTTGGAGGCAGGGGGGCTAATTAATACTCTATTCACTTTAAATCATTTTAAAAGTTATTGACATCATTAAAAGGCTAACTGGCTAACTACATTTTTTAAAGGCCTAAGATGATCAGAAATAAAGGATTTTCTTTGAAGTGCACTCTAAGCAAAATAAAATTTTCTTTTCAATGATATAGACAATCTTCCCCCCATTTATGAAATCTGATAACTACAAAGAACATATTTATGAACACATTTTCTCAAGGTGACTTCAACTATATTTAGGGACGATATCTCCAGTGTAATAGATGAGAAGCATTCCTGCAGTATGCATGAAACCACTATTCTTAAATTATTACTTGAAAATTTACTCTGAGACCTGATGAAAAGTGACATTTGAAAATTTTTACTGTAAACTCTAGGATAATTATAAAAGTATGGTCAGTGTTACCTTACTTTGGTTCCTTTTATTGTAAAACATTTGAAAAATCAGGTATAATTGTTTCTTTAGGAAGCAGGGAACTGTCACTGGGGTGTAACTTTCTATGGAGACTGTAGATTCTTTTACCCACTTTATTGTCATGTCTGTTTTGCACCACTGTCATGGTGTTGGTTGCATGTAATGTGCTGTTTTTGGTGTTTTGAGGGTTCTATTGGATCTGTTTTTTTGTTGTGGTAATTGCATGGATCCATAGAATGTCAGAGCTGAAGTAACTGCCTTCTTATGATGTGCCTGAAGCAGAACAGCTTTAGTTTTTCATTTTTGCCTCTAGTGATGTTTCAGGCTTAATTTGCTCTAAGGACCCACTTGTTCATCTTTGGTGGTCTGGGGTATCCATACAGCATTCCTCCAATATCATATTTCAGATGAATCAATCTTTTTTTTAAAAATCAGCCTTCTTTACTGCCCAACTTTTGCACCTGTATATAGTAATTGGGAATACAAGGATGTGGATGATCTTAGCCTTGGTCTCTAATAACACGTCTTTACTCCCGATGATTTTCCTAATGAATTCTTCCATTGTTGCCCTTCCGAGTCTCAGCCTTCTCTTGATTTCTTTAAGTAGCAAGAAGTAATCCTTGAATCAGTCATACCTGGTCATCCATCCATAGCTGCTTTAATGTTTTACTTTTAAAGATGGTAGTGAGCCTGAGTTCTCATTCTTAGAGTTTGAAAGAAGTTGAGAACCGCAAACCTGGATGGTTATAAGTGGTCATACTTGTCTAAATAAATGAAGCTCGTTTGAAAAGATAAAGTAAATTATTTTTATCTTCACCTGTGTGAGTTTGATTTATCTGTTAAAAATAGAACTATTTAAAGAAGGTAAAATACATTTTAGAATTGTGCATTTTGCCTTTTTTTTTAACAGGTACTCTTTTTTTTTAAGATTTTTATTGGGGTATTAGGGGGAAGGGAACAGTGCTGGGAAATTGGGGGAAGGGGAACAGACAAGTTGCTGTCCCTTTTTGTTCTTCAGTCTAGTTGTGGAGGACGTT
>NW_017731849.1:946526-954379 GCF_001890085.2 Hipposideros armiger
ACTCACAGCAGCCCAGCTCCAGGTTGAGCTGTTGTTCAGCATCTTAGCTGTGGAGGGCAGTGTCACTGGCCCTCATATGTGGGATCCGAACCGGAGTCCTCTGGCGTCCCAAGCTTGTTCTTAACCATCGCGCCACTATGCCGGCCCACGCCACTTGGCCGGCCCCCTAACAGGTACTCTTAAATGAGTGCATTTTAAGGATTTTTAGATTTTGATCAGAATGTAGTCTGAAACTCATTGGCTTTGAGGAATTGTCTGTGATAAATTTCTTATGCCAACAGTGTCTTTTATTGTCTATTTCTAGTGTCAAAATTGGCAGCGGATAGTTTACTTTTGTGTAATTGGTGGGAGTTGATGTATAGATTTCATTCCCTGGAGACTTATATCTTATTTGTGGTTGGTTTGAATTTATTTGGGGATTTGTAGATTGGGGTGTGAGGGCAAGGTGTAAAGCCAGCCAGATCTGATTGTGGTTAGCTGCTTAGATGTTATGTTTTTATTCATACATATAAATCCTGTGGCAATAAACATAGTATGTAAATAATTTGTTTGTTTTGTAAGTAAATCATAAATAGTTTGTTTTAATGATCTTTCTTAACCAAATTTTTTATGTTCCTTCATTCCTTTAGAGACCAAGAAGCGTCAGTGTAAAGTTCTCTTTGAGTACGTTCCACAAAATGAGGATGAACTGGAGCTGAGAATAGGAGATATTATTGACATTAGTGAAGAGGTAAGGGAAATGTGTTAGAGATAAATTAGAATTGATGCTCTGGGTATTAGAAGAATGCTTTGTAAGAATATTAATTTCTTTGTTAAAATTTTTTTTGCAAGTTTTATTTTTTATAAAAATTTTAGGATATAGACTTTAAAATGGATCTTTCATGAATTAGTATCAGATTGTCTTAATCTGTAGAACTAAAACAACTTATCCTTGGTATACTGTATTTGTATACCTTAATATTTGTGTACTGTATTTGTGTCTGTTGGCTTTAGGAAGAAGAAAAACTTGGTTAGGATAAAAATAAATGTAGTCTTAGTAACTAAAGATATAAGGAATCCTTTCATTTGAGTCTGACATTACTTTAGGCACAGTGCAGTAAAATACAATAGAAGGAATTTTACCTTTTATGTATCAAAGGAATACAAAAACAGAATCTTTAAAAAGCTTTGCAGGTTTTGAATCATCACATTCAAATATTAACCAAAAACATTTTTCCCACATTTTAATGTCTTAGAGTGAGATTTAAAAACATTTAAAAAATACTTTTCATATCTCTGCTTTTACCATTAAAGGAGTATTAAAGATTTATTTGTCAGCTGAAGATCTCATTTTCAGAGTATATGTTTTGATGCCATATATTGTCACAGGGATTGATTGGTGTCATAACATCATGTAATGTAATTTATCTCTTAAGTTTATGTTAAATTCCAATGTGCTTATATAAAAGGTGATTCTGTTTTATTTCTACCAGGTAGCAATAGTAATTAATAGTTAATGTTTATTGAGCCTGTGTTATGTCTGAAAAACTGTGCCAAGTGTTGCACATTTATTATTTCCTTTAAATTTCTAAACAACCCAGACATAGTAATTTTTATCCTAATTTTTCATATGAGGAGATTGAATCACAGAAGGTAAGTGGTTGGCTGTTCCAATTACTGTTGCGTAACATGCCATCCCAAACTCTGTGGCAAAGAACTGTTTTATTAGGTTGATGGCTGTGTGGCTCAAGAGTTCAGATAGAGCACAGCGGGCATGACTTGTCTCTGTTCTATAATATCTGGGGCCTCAGCTGGCAAGTTTCAAGGCTGGGTCCTGGTGGAGTCACGGGAAGGCTCCTTCACTGACATGTCTCGTGCTTAGAAGACTTGAAAACTAGGATTGCCTGTGGAGAGCCATTCCCTAGTTTCGCCATTTGCTTTGGCTTTCTTAAGAGACCTAAACTGCCATACAATAAAGGATAGTTATTTATTGTATGGCAGTTTAGGTCTCTTAAGTGCAAGCATTTTAGCAAACATGGAGGTAGTAGCCTTTTATAATCTAACCTTAGAAGCGATAGTGTCACTTTTCACCACATGCGCTTGGTTACAAGAAAGTCATAAGCCAGCAAGATCAAAGGGGGTGGGGACACAGACTACCATTTCTTGGTGGGAAGAGTGTCAAGATTACACTGTAGATGAGCATATGGTTTAGGAGATCTTGTTTTGGCCATCTTTGCCCCAGTTCACATGCCTGGCTTACAGAGGAGCCAGAATCCTCGGTCTGTTTTTGAGTCAGCATTCTTTACCACTCTACTTCTCTGCCTCTTAAAATTACTTAATAGGAATTATAGGGTTATTTACCCTAATAGCCAATTTCTGCCAATTTGGGATTCCAGGTGTAGATAATAGTTTGCTGACGTTTCTCTCTGTTATGCTTGTTTCAGTTTGGCCTCCATATCTCCACCACACTAGTTTGAAGAACTCGTAAGCCTTTGGTGCCTCAAGTCTGCTAAAAATTCTGAACTTTTCACGCTTATTACCTTCCATTTTCCCCTCAAACAGCTTGTCTTCTAGCCATCTCGTATTTCAGCTGTATACCAGGCGTGCCAAAAAAATGTATATGCATGACTTGTATTCATCTTTTGTTATTGGTATAGAGTATTACAATCTTAATGCATTTTTTTCCTTTCTTAACATGTGTATACATTTTTTTTGGCACCCTCTGTATATAGCATGAATTAAGTTCTTTATTTTTATGTCACCGTATTTTTCACATGCTTTGTACCTGGAAAATCCTTACTCAGCCTTTAATATCCTGCTCTTTTTGTCATTTCCCTTTTTAAAGGAGGCTTTTTTGATTCTTTTTAAGCTCTTCTAAGCCCTTCCTTTGGGCTCCTACAGCATTTTGCTCATACTTTAGTTGTAACACCTCTTACACTGTATTGTAATTTTCTGCTTATTGTTTTTGTTTTTTTATTTAGATTGTTTTATTGAAAGACACAAATTTCTCATATTCAAATTTGAAACTTTCCCTAGCAGTAACATTAGGCTTGTGCATAATGAGTGCCTATTGGATGAATAACTTACTAAAATTTGTCATTATGATGAGGTGAAAAAATTTTTTAAAGTATATTTTAAACAGAAAAAAATAGCTTTTTCCTGCTATGATATTGCATGTGTAGAGTGATTTTTGACAATGAATAGTTTGTTCTTTAAAAAATTGTTTTACCTATGAATACCTCTTAACATCCTTAGTTGAAACTCTACATTTTAAGACAGTTATTAAATATTCTTAAAGTGCCTTCATGAAAATTTAGTAATCTTGTTATTGGTAAATGCAAATATTTTTCTAAAGAGTTTGGTTTCTGAGGGTATTTCTGGTTGGGGTTGCGGGAGTGTTTAGTAGAGCCTGGCATCTGGATTTTTAAAAATGAGTGATTCTTGATCATGTCTGGGTTCACACTCACTGTTCAAATAAAAGGCTTAGTAATTTTATGTGCCATTTAGAAAGTTGTTATACTCATCAAACTTATTCCAAATAAAAAATTTACAAATAATAATATATGTCATAATTACAAACTGAGGCTCAGTAGTTTTTAAAAGAGTGACATTCTGGAAGAGAGCTGTCTGCTTCTTGCTGTTAATACATTATTCTTGGTTATCTGATACTTTCATGAAAATTATTTACAGACTACAATTGATTACAAGTTCTCATTGTAAGTGTCAAAAAGTGCTGTTGATAGGATAGGACTAACCCCTTTTGATTAATCTAATCCACTTAGATTTAATCTACTTAAATATATATTTTTTCCCATTGTGCTTTCTTATAAATTTAAGGGGTTATTTTGGGCTAGTAACTTTGTGCTTATGCACTTCTGTAGTTTAATTTCCCCATGGAGGGAAGATTTTCAGTTAAGAGACATTTTTTTATTTTTGAGTTGTGAACTCTTTCAGGTAGAAGAAGGCTGGTGGAGTGGAACCCTGAACAACAAGTCGGGACTGTTTCCCTCAAATTTTGTGAAAGAATTGGAAGTAACAGATGATGGTGAAACTCGTGAAGCCCAGGAGGATTCAGGTGATTATTTTGAAAAATTTGAATTATATGTAAATAAACCTTATATGTGATCTAGTGTTTATTTTGTATTTTTTGAAACTCTGTTCTTACTTTGGGTCTGCAGAGTCTGCAGGGACAGGCAGAGAGTTGGGGCTTTTGGCTGCCAGACTGAAGGTGGACAAACCTAGTCTGGCTCCCTTGCCTGTCTCCCACCCAAGGCATCCCAGGTCCCAACAGAGAAAACAGGGTCCTTCCCCACAAGTTGACATAAAGCCATGGTGCATTGCAGCTGCCTGAGAAGATGCTATGCTGAGGCTGCAGACACACTTTTGAACTATAAGCTTCAGTTTATCTACTTTAAAAAAAGCAGCTATGACAGGGACTTAAAATGAACCAAATATGTTTTTTTCTCTGATGTCTGCTTTAGCCTTTAGTACTCTGATTATGAAATGCTACTACTTATGTTATCTAATTTCTTTCCACGAAGATACACTTAACATACAATTTTGGTCTGAGTTTGCAAATGTCCTATCTACTTTAGAAATTAAAAAAATCTTCCTTTTTTTGTTTTCCATATTCACATAATAGATTTTGTTTTCTCTGTGCAGCCAGAATGTTATTTAATTATTTTATGATCTCTGTGATTTAAAGATTCATCCACAAATTCATCTTAAATTTGCTCACCATTCAAAAGTATGATTGAGAAAATTTTGTCTCAAAGCTAGATTTAAATTTTTTTTACTTTTAAAAATTGCTGTGGAGGGCTGGCCGAGTAGCTCAGTTGGTCAAGAGCTCGCTCAAGAGTGCGAGCTCTGAGCAAAACAGCGGTTCGAGTCCCAGCCAGAGTTGAGCAGCCGCTGAGCTGCCAACAGGTGGCAGGATGGCTCAGCTAAAAAAAAAAGATCTAAAAAGTGCTGTGGAATTTAGGAGAATTTTTTTAAAAGAGAAATTAAATTTTTAAATGGCAATGCAGTGATAAATAGCTCTTTTTCTTAATGACAAAGTAGTAGTGAGAACGTTCAGGCATTCATGCTTGCCTTAACTAGTATTTGGCAGTTTTATAATGATTAGATAGATTCATAGTTATTGATGGATAGACATATAATCTTAAGGTTTGCCAGTATTGAAGACTATTGTTTTAGTCCTTTTGGGCTTCTATAACAAAATAACACAGATTGGGTAGTTTATGAACAATAGAACTTTATTTCTCACAATTGTGGAGGCTGGGAAGTCCAAGATCAAGGCACCAGCATGGTCAAGTTCTGGTGAGACCTTGTAGGTGCATAGCGAGTGACTTCTCACTGTGTCCTCACATGGTGGAAGGGGCAAGGGAGCTCTCTGGAACCTCTTTTGTAAGGCTCATTCCTGAGGGCGCTGCCCTCATGACCTGATCGTTTCTCAGAAGCCCCACCTCCTAATACCATCATCTAGGGAGTGAGGATTTCAACATTTGAATTTTGGGGGAACACAAACATTCAGACCATAGCAGCTATATATCATTCAAAACAATGAGATAAAGTCTTCAGTTTGCCCAGACTGCTTCTGTGCATAATATTTTCTGTCGCATTCCAGGGGTACACTTCTATTTTTTAATCTATCTTTAGATGGCTCCTATGATGGCTGGGACTATGTCTTAGTCATCTTTGCTTAACTGTAGTTTCTTTGTTTGCAAAATGGGAGTAATTTATACGGAAGCAGGTTGTTATGTGAATTGGCCACATAGTTTCTAAGCATAATGCTTGCAACATAGTAGATTGTTTTGAACTATTAGCTTCTTTTGTTTCCTCTTTGTGAATACTTTAATATTTGAAGTTAAGTAGGAAAGCATTATAAGGTTATGTGTAGAAAATGGATTTATAAGGCTCTGTACTTAATGGTAATTTGTTTTAGAGAAAATAAACTCAATAATTTTACATTTAATAGATGATAATATTAAACAAAATTGATAAAAGGTATCGAGAAATCATTGAGTTTATTCCTAAAGTTTATGTGATGTGTTTTTAGTTCTATCATGTTAGACCTTATTAAGAAAATTCTCTGAAACTCTGGTCCTCATCTATGATAATGGTTTCTTTGCACATAAGAGGTTTGCACAGTTTTTTCTTTTTAGTTAAAAAAGTATTCAGTCTGGAGAAAACCAAGTAATGAAATGGTAGAATAACGCATGAACTGATAGAGCAAGCTTACAAACATTTACATGTAAAAATTGTAGTACAACCGCCTTTTTTATATCACAGAAAGACTGAGAAATTACGATTTATATGTTATTTCTACATACATAGTCTTAGAAGAATCTGGACAACTAAGTTTCTGATTCTGAGCTCTTTTCCTGTGTACTTTCACACACTACTGTTCGCCTTATAAATCCATCCTTTAAACTCCAGTTATTTATTTTTTTTGAAACATTTTTTTTTAATTTGGAGAATAATTACAAAAAATAAAACAAAGAACTTCTGTATACTCTTTACCCAGATTGACCAATTGTTAACATTTTGTTCTACTTGCTAATTCACTTTGTATTTATATATCTATTTTTTTACCTTTACCTTTTAGTAATTCAGTGTATATTTCCTAAGAACAAGGACAGTCTCTTATAAAACTACAATACAATTATCAAAATCAAGACATTTGATGTTGACAGTATTGTTTTAATCCACATAATATATAGATTTCTTTCATTGTTCCAGTATGTGCTTTATATAGCTACTTTGTTCTCCTAGTTCTGGACAAGAGCATGCAGGGAATTTATTTCTTGGGTTTCTTTCATCTAGAATAGTTCCCCAGCCTTTCTCTGGTTTTTCTTGACCTTGGCAGTTTTGAAACATTTAGGCTGGTTATTTGGTATAATCGATCCCAATTTGGATTTTTCATGCTTAGTTTCAGGTTATATTTTACTAACAGGACTACAGAATGGTGATGTTTCCCTGCATTTTTATCAGGATGCACATTTTGTCCATGTGTTTATTATTGGCGATGTTAAATTTGATTAGTTGGTTAAAGCTGTGAGTTTACTGTTTTTTTCCTTATAATTGGTAAATGTCTTGTGGGGAGATACTTTGAGACTATGCAAATAATCCTATTTCTTACCAGATTTTCACCCAACAATTTAAACATCCATGGATAAATTTTGCCTGAATCAGTTATTATGAGAGTTACAAAATTGATGATTTTGTTACTTCATCATTCCATCTCTGTTTAGTTCTTAACATTTTTCTCTAAAGAACTTTTCTTTCTCCCCAGTTTGTTTATTACCAGTGTGGATTTACTAGTGAGTTTTTTTTATTCACTAGGTATTAATCTGTTATTGTCATTATTATTTATTTTGGTATTGCCAGATTTGGCTAGTCAGAGCTCTCTTAAGTCAGAGTTTCTGTGACATTTTTCAGAAAAAAATTACTTTATTGGAATTATAATTTACATAAAGTAAATTGTGCTTATTTATTTAAAATATACAGTTTGATGAGTTTGACAGATGTATACATTCATGAAAATCACTACCACAATAAATGTACAGAACATTTCCATCACCCTCAAAATATTCCTCATGCCCCTTTGCAGTCCATCCCTATTTCTGTTTCTGGTCCCAGCTGATGATCATAGGCTGCTTTTTGTCATTATGGATCAGTTTGTATTGCTTTGTCCTTCTGACATATATCCATCATTTTTAGAGTACTTCTTACTTTGTGGTTATAAGATGTTCCAGGCTTATCTTGAACTTTCCCCACTCCAGTCCTGGAATCAGGGACTTACCCAGGAAACCTTGATTTCTTTTAGAGAAGAATAGTGGTTAGACATTGAGATTTTAAAATTTCAAGTGTTT
>NW_017731849.1:954424-972184 GCF_001890085.2 Hipposideros armiger
CTCTCTCTCTCTCTCTCTCTCTCTCTCTCCCCCCCTCTCTCTCCCTCTCCACACACCCACACACACCCACACCCACACCCACACACACACACACACTCACACTCTCACACTCACTCACTCCTGTATCTCTTTACCTGTTATTCATCTACCTACCTACCTACTCCTACTGGTACCTCTAATTCTAATGTAATACCACAGAGCACATTCTGGTCTGCATTCATGTCATTTTTAAGCCCATCGGCCATAGAGATGAATGAAATGAGTAATTGAGTTTGTTTTACTCCTAAGGGAATTTAATTTTCTTACAGGTTTTAGTAGTTTATACTTTCAGGTTCACTCTTACATTGTCTGTGTATATTTGCTTTGAAGATATAAATTAGTTTGATGAATAGTTTTCACTCTGCTCTAATTTTTAGAATAAAATACATGAACTTAGGAAGAAGTGGAGGCCAGTTTAATCAAGTAGATATTGTTTGAGCCTTCTCTGTGCTAAGTGCTATTTTGGTTTGGTGAGGGTCAGAATCCCCTTTGCAGTCCAGAAGTTTAAGTTCCAACATAACACAGAATATGTTGTTGGCCACCTTTTTTTGAAAACTTCACAAATTTTCTTCTTAGAAATGTTCCAGGAAACATTAGAAATATAATCTTCAGCTCTGACTACAACCATCTTAGCTTGGATGTTATTTTCTAAACTCCTGTTTTTTCCACCCTCTAATTGATTTTTGTCTTGTTTCCTCTATATAGGCTTTTTTTTTGAAAATTGTTAATTGTTTTAAAAAACACATTAAATTTATCATGTTAACCATTTTTCTTTTTTATTGTTTTTTTTTCTGTTAACCATTTTTTAGTATAAATTTCTGTAGTGTTGTGTATGTTCACTGTTGTACAACAGATTTCCAGAACTGTTTCATTTTGCAAAATCAAAACTCCATACCTATTAAACAGCTGCTCATTCTCCTCCTCTTCCAACCCTCTCTCCCCTCTGCCCCTGTCCCACCATTCTGTTTTCTGTTTCTATGAATTTGACTACTTTAGATTTCTCATATAAATGAAATCATATATTTGTCTTTTTCTGACTGGCTTATTTACTTAACATAATGTCCTCAAATTTTGTCCATGTTGTAGCATGTGACAATATTTTTTTCCAGATTGACTAATATTTAATTGTATGCATGTACTGCATTTGTTTAGCCATTCATCCATCGATGAATGTTTGAGTTGGTTCTACCTGTTAGCTTGTGAATAATGCTGCTAAAACATGGCTGTGCAGCTATCTCTTCCAGACGCTGCTTCAATTTGGGTATATACTCAGACGAGAAGAGAATTTGCTGGATTATATGGTAGTTCTCTTTTCAGTTTCCTGAGGGAATGCCATATCTTTTTTTATAGCAGTTGCACGATTTTACAATTCTGTCAGCAGTGTATAAGGGTTCTAATTTATCCACATCCTCAGCAACGCTTTCTGTATTTTCTTTAATTAGCCACCCTAATGGGTATGTGATTTGGGTTTGCATTTCTCTAATAATTAGTGATGTTGAGCAGCTTTTTATGTGCTTGTTGACCATTTGTATATCATCTTTGGTGAAATGTCTGTTCATTTTTTTTTTAATCAGGTTTAATCATCTTTTGTTTTTTAATCAGGTTATTTTTGTTGTTGAGTTGCAGGAATTCTTTATATACATTATATAAAAGAATTCTTTATGGACATTAATCACTTATCAGGTATATGATGTGCAGGAATTTTCTCTTATTTTTATTGTATCCTTTGCTATAGAAAAGTTTTTAGGTTTAATGTAGGTAGTCTCATTGTCTAGTTTTTCTTTTGTTGCCTGTGCTTCTAGTGTCATATCTAAGAAATTATAGCCACATCCAATGTTACGAAGCTTTCCCCCTGTTTTCTTCTAGGAATTTTATAATTTTGGGTTTTATGTTTAGGTTGTTAATCCATTTTGAATAAACTTGGTTTAAGATAAGGGTCCAACTTCATTCTTTTGAATGTGGATATCCTAGCAGCATTTGTTAAAGAGACTGTCCTTTCCCCCATTGAGTGGCCTGACAACTTGTTGAAGTTCATTTGACCATTCTTCGCAGACTTTTACTGTGGCACCTACACCTGTTGTACATGTTTATATATCCTCTCTGACAGTAGGCTGTCAGCTATTTATAGGCAAGACTCTTCCTTACTTTTCTTTGTTTCCTCACTGCTTGGTATAGAGGCCCAAAAGGCAAATTATGATCTGCGTAGTTTTTATTTGAGTTTTATACTTTCTCTTGTGTCACTTACTTGACTTTTTATAGTGCCAACAGTCTGGGAGGGAATAGTGTAAATAAAACTTCATAATTTATATATGGAACAGGTAACCATCATACCAGTTGATTGTTATCTCTTTCCTGTGGCACAAAGGAATGGTACTGGCTAGTTCTCGGGAGAGTAGATGAATCTCTTATGGTTAGCTTACCTGCATAGATCACTGTGTTACGAAAACAAAATCAAGGGCTTGATCATTCAGTATTTGTGGGTGACTGTTGTATTCCTAATCTGTTATACCATCTTGATTATATGCAGTGGTTGTCAACCTGTGGGTCGCGACTCCTTTGGGGGTCGAAGGACCCTTTCACAGGGGTTGCCTAAGACCATCGGAAAACAAAAAGATACTTACATTATGATTCATAACAGTAGCAAAATTACAGTTACAGAGTAGCAACGAAAATAATTTTATGGTTGGGGGTCATCACAACATGAGGAACTGTATTAAGGGGTCGCGTGGCATTACGAAGGTTGAGAACCGCTGACATAGAGGGTGAGAGAGTTTCTTCTTATTTCTTGGTTCATAAACATCTGAGAAACTATGCACTCTCTGAAAAGTATACATAATAATTATATCAATAAAATTTTACATAGTTCACGAGGTTTATACTTCATATGCACGCTATGTCACATATGTAAGACTAGATAATACATTCTCATGGTTCAAAAATCTAATATACATCTTAAAAAGATGTATGTTAGAATACTTGTCTCCATTCAGCTAGTCTTCTCTTGTGCTGTCTGTATCAGAAAGCATTTGTACTTTCTTGTTATCCTCACAGTGCTTGTTTTGCAGGTACACATCAAAACATATCTCCCCCTCTCTTGAACAAAAGGTAGCATAATATGTTGTTCAGGGTATGCTGCAGTGAAAACAACCGGAAAATCATAGTGGCTTAAAACAACAGCATAGTCACTTAGGGCTTAGACTTAGAGGCTCCTTTTTGTCACATGCTTGAATGCTTGCAGAGGCAGTGGAAAAGGAGCATGGCTTTTAAAGCTTCTGCCCCAAATTGATACATGTCACTTTCACTAACATTGTATTGGACAGTCATGGCCACACCCAAGTGCCCCAGATGGGCATGTGTAATTTTCCTGCAAGGAGAGGCACCAAATAGTTGTGAACAATATTAATACAGTCTACCATATATATTATAATGGATCATTACTTAGCAAACTGTCTCCTGAATTACTTCTGATACATATTAGTATTTCTTTTGTTTCATAGGTATCGGATCCTGTGATATTTATTTCTAACATTAACACTTGGTATTAATTTAATTAAAGCTATGGCGAATAAGTTTTATGATGCCATGTAAACTGAGCCCTTAAAATGTGTCCAAAATTTAAAGGCCACATGGGATCATTAAAAAAAAAAAAACATTTAAACATTTGAATGTAGTTTATTATTTTTATAAGTACTTTGGGCATTTTCTTGCACTGTTCACCCCTATTTGAGTTTTAGTAACCTTGCAGAATTATATCCGTTAAAAATGTACTTCCTTGCTTGCTTAACCCCTTTACAATAACAGTGCATTCTAAATGTGGAGCTTTGTGATTACGGAGTGGTAAGTCAGTGGTTTCAGTACACTATAATTCTTTTTTTTTTTTTTAACTCTAATTTTTAGGCAGAAAGTTTTTGCATATTTATTTGAATGCCAGGAAATGAGTGCTTTATAAAGACTTTTGAACTTTTGTGATAAAAGTATATAGTTCTTTAAATTTTAATTTAAGACTTTGATCTTATGCATTATGACTTAAAGAATTGATATCCACTCTTTCTGTGTTCTAACAAAGTGTGACATCCTCTGTCTATAATTGTTATTTTGACAGTCTTTTTAGTCAACAAAATAGTGTGTGCTTCTAGTAGCTGTTACAAGAATTAAACTCCACTGTACATTAGAAAATGTTATTTTTTGCTTACAAGTATTGGAATGCCATATCTACCACAATTTGATTATTTTACATAGTTTCTTTTTATATTTCTTTTAATCTATAAACTGAACTATATGGGATGATGTTCTTGGTTTGACCAGTTAAACTCTAGCTATTATTGCTAAAAAGGTAATTCTGACTCTAAACAAAAGGTGGACAATATACTTTGAGCCTTCATGGGTAATTTATTTTTATGCCCTTAGTTTTCATTGAAGAACTATAGAATAAAAGTTATGAGAAAACCAGTATTATAGTTTTATAGGAATGTGGTGAATTCATAATCTGTTAATTTGTTGGTTTCTATATAAAATTTCAAGATAAATATCTTTTAGAATTCAATTTGAGGATAAGCTTTACTTCTCTAGGGAAATGTTATGTTTCCGTTTTTATAATGAAATGACTCTGCTTTTTGTCAAATATACTTTGCCTTTTTTTGTTTAGAGTATTCTTTTGTCACCTTTCTGTTTCCACTTATTTGCTAAGTAGGAGTTGCTTTCTATTTTTACCCTTATACTATAAAGACTAGATCTGCTTGCATTTTCCTCCCTTGTATAAATAAGTCTTTGCCCTACCTTATGCCTGTCAGAATCTCCATTTAGATGTGTAATAGACATCTTAAACCCAAGGTGGTCAAAACTGATCTTATGCCCTTCTCTCTGCACCCAAATCTCCTCTATACAGCCTTCCTCATCTGAGTTAATGGCAACCCCACCCCTCTTTTACTTATACCAAAGAATTGGATTCATTTTTACTTTTTTTTTCTTTTTCAGTTTTTTCAAATGAATGAATGAATAGTGTTTTGTGGCGTACAGAGAACTCTTCAAACACTTGGTTGTATTAAATCCTCATAACTTTTTTTTTTTTTAAGATTTTATTGGGGAATTGGGGGAGAGAAACAGCATTGGGGAATCGGGGAAGGGGAACAGACAAGTTGCTGTCCTTTTGTTCTTCAGTCTAGTTGTGAGGACGTCGCTTCATTGGCCCACGTTGGTGTTATCATTGCGCTCTTCCTGGTTGAGACAGTCGCTCGCCTGTCATTCTGGTCACTCACCGGCTGCGGCCGCTCATGCTGGCTGCCAGCCACACACGGTAGCTTATGGCAACGCACTGCAGCAGGGGCTGCAGCCTATGCCGTCGCCTGTGACTCACAGCAGCCCAGCTCCAGGTCGAGCTGTTGTTCAGCATCTTAGCTGTAGAGGGTGCAGCGTCACTGGCCCGCATGTGGGATCCGAACTGGGACCCTGCTGCTCAGAGCTGGCGTCCCAAGCCAGCTCCTAACCTACGTGCCACTCGGCCAGCCCTGTTTTCTTTTTTTTTTTTCTTAAGAAGGAAAAAATCTTGATTATTTTTAAATGCTAATGCTGAAGAACAAGTAGAGAGGGAGAAGTTGAAGATACAAATTCAGAAGAATGGGGTTTATCTGCAGAACAGGATTTGCCCAAAAGGTGGAGGGAATGAGATTCACATTATAGGTATCATGATTAGTCCTAATTGACGATACATCAGAGTTAGTGCTGGGAAGCTGAGGAGAGAGATATTTGACTTTTGATTTCTTCTATTAAAAAGGAGAGATGCTAAGAATGAGGTGCCAAGTGGAAAGGTCGGAATTTTGAGGAGACAAAAAGGTCCTAACAGAGATTGTTAAATGTTTTTTTCTTCTTCTTTTTTTTTTTTTTTTTTTCCAGTCAAGGAAAGCCCCAGAGCCAAGGGCTTTGGGCAGGAGGCCACATTGTGGGCCAAGGAGGTGGTGGAGGGGCCTTATTTGACCTTCTTCTTGGGACGTAGGTTGTTTGTGTGGCCACACTTCTTCTTGCGGTAGTTGACAGCATGGGGATGCAGGTGAGCGTAACACTTGCGGCAGATCATCTTGTCACAGTTGTACTTCTGGGCAAGCTCAAGTGTGATGGTCTTGCCCGTCAGGGTCTTCACAAAGATCTGCACCTCTGCGTCTGCTGGGAGGCTGCTCCGCCGCCTCGTTGACGATTGTTAAATGCTTTGAGCCATGCATCCCTCTGGGCTTTGCTGGGCTACTAGGGGGATGCAGGGCACAAAATGTTTAAGAAACCCTGATGGATTTGTTCTTCAGGAGTTTTGGTCTCTTAAGGACAGGAGGAGTCAGCTGAGGTTTCATTTGAGTATTCAGGCTCTGCAAAAGAAGATAGTGCATATTGCTAGTGAGGTGGTACAGGAATGAATGGTAGTGTACGCTGTGTGTGCCAAAGGTGGTAGATAGAAATTTTGTGGTCTGCAGCTTAGTCTCCAGGAGTTAAGGTGGTACACCATTTACCTTGGTTGTTTATAATCCCATATTAGCATTCACCTTGAAATCCTTCTGGTGAACAGCTGCAAAGAAGATTGTTCTGGGGCTTTGATGCTTTTACTGGTAGTATGTAATGAGTCTTTATATAAGCTAACTGTTCTAGGTAGACGCTCTTTCTAAAGATTCTTTTTAGGAACTAAGGAATTTTCAGATTTTAAGTCCAGTTAAAACACACACACACACACACACACACACACACACTTTCTTAGGAAATGCAGGATTATCTTAAAACTCTTTGAATGATGGTAAAAGATGTTCTTCTCTAGAATAAAAAGGGAGAATTTATGCCAGTGATTTTAGTAGGTTCCAAGTTATTGGTTTACGTGTTTTACTTGGGGTAAGACATACTGCATTATTTCCACATTCACTTTTAATAGTGACTGAATTGCTTCCATTAAATGCTTTGTATTTTCATCAGGTTTCTACTATTTTTCTTCAGCACTCAGTCCAGCTCACATAAGGGCTCTTGATTGTTTTTTTCAACAAGTAATTATATTTTAGAACTCTTGGTTGTTTTAAGTTGTTTTATACAGAGATAATAGCCCTCAAGTAGCTTTTGCTGTAGTGATTTAATGAGAAAGGGAGGAAGGGAGAGAGTTTTAGACTTAATAGGAAGACTTGCTGTTATGTTTTATGACTGACAGTGCCACACATAAAATGCAGATATAATTTTCCTACAAGTTTAGCAGTTCAAGGATAATCTGATGGATAAAACATATTGGGCATAAAAATATTAGAAATACCACATAGGTAAGATTTCTCTTTTGTCTGATTCTGAGACCTCCTTTCTGCCCTTTCTCCCCCGTCTTTGTTCCCTTCTCCTCCTGCTCTTCTTTCTTCTAGTGGCTAAGATGTTTTTCCTTTTTATTTTTTGCTCCTTCTGTATGATCGTGCTCTCTCTTACTTGAATGGTGCTCAATAATATATCTTTAAACTCATTAAAAATAATAGGCACTGAGCCAGGCACTGTTTTAATAAGCACTTTACAGGAATCAATTTAATCCTCATAGCAATCATATGAAATATCTCATTTACAGGTGAAGATACTGGGCACATACAGAGGAGATGAGATATGATCCAAGAGGGTTTGACTCTAGAGTTCATGTGCTTTATCATTACACTGTGCTACCTTCCAACCATTGAGTTAATAGCCAATATAGTAGTTTTGACAGTTTTCAATGAACCAAAATAATCAGCTTATCCATTAGTACTAGATATGTTTAATATCTAAGCATTTATTTTAATGGTATTTGTTTTAATGGCTGGTAACGTTTACAGTCAGTATATCTAAAAGAAAAATTTTATTTTATGGCCATACATTCTCAACTGAAAATTGCACCTTACAATTATCTGCTGAAGTTGCCTGTATCAGTCAATAGTTTGTTAGTACTCTCTTGAGAAAAGGGGAACGAAACAAGGAAACAAGTCACTGTCCTAGGCTTCTGTCAGTAGGTAATTTTTGGACTGCAGTGCAGGAAGGGGGGACCTCAGCAGAAAGTGGTCAATTTTGTTGATTTAAGGAGTTAGGGACCCAAGTCCAGGGAAGCCCAAGTAAGTTGGAATTTGTGGAACAAAATACCTGAAGAGAGAGAGATGTAGAAAGAGAGCTCCACAAATGTGGTTAAGGGTTTGCCTTGAGAGTTTGGGTGAATATTAATCTGTGACTGTGTAGGGTGAAATGCCATAATGGAAGATGTGTAGGATTTCTGAAGAAAGCAATTACTGAGGATTAACATGAATAATTTCTGGTGCTTACACAAGGTCAAGGATTGTTTGAATTCTCTCCATGTGGATTGAGAAACTTCATTGACTACGTGGGCAATTCAGTAGAGGGGTAAAGTGTGGGCTATATTAGCTTTGAAATGGTAGTAGTATTCTAGTACTAACCTGAGAAAGCTTCAGGCTAATATGCAAGTAACTTACCTGTTTGCTTGGGGGAAAAAAAATCGTTAAAGCAATGTTTCTCAACTTTGTCAATGATGACATTGAGGCTAGAGAACTCTTTGCTTTGGAGGACTATCCAATGCATAAATAGAATGTTTACAAATGTTCCTGATCTCTACCCACCAAATGTCAGTAGTAGTCTTCAGTTGTGATAACCAGAAATGTCTTCAGACATTGCTTCATGTCCTGCAGGGGGCAAAATCACCCCAGGTTGAGAATGAATGGTTTTTAAAGAATTGCGACAAAATGTAGCACTCAACAGCCAAAAAAAAAAAAGTTATAAGCTATAAAGATGTAGGAAAATGCGCATTATCTGGAAGAAAAATTAGTTACTAGAGAATCAGAAGTGGTGGAATTAATAGACAAGATATTAAAATAGCTATAGTAAAAATGCTCAATGTGCTCAAGGATGTAATGGAAAACTTAATGAGTGAAATAGAAGATAGAAAAGAAACCATGCGGAACTACTAGAGATAGGAAAACACAACATTTGAAATGAATCCTTTTATGGGAAATTTTAACAGTAGACTAGTCAATGAAGAAAAGATCATTGAACTTGAAAATATGGCAATAGAATCTATCAAAAAACACAAAGAGCATAAAGAATGCAGAACATTTTATCAACTTTATAATTTTAAATGGTCTAACGTTTGTAGCCAGAGTCTTCAGAAGGAGAGGAGAGAGGAGGTGGACAGAAAAAATATTCAAAGAAGGAATGCCAAAAATTTCTAAATTTGGTGGAAACTATAAATCCATAAATCGAAAAAGGGTAGCCACACACAGAAGGATTGCAAAGGTACACCATAATCAAGTCCTGAAAATAAGCAATAAGTGAAAAGTCTCAGGAGTTAAAGGAAAAAAGGCATATCAAGTAGAGAAGAATTAAAATAAGAATCCACAGATTCAAAAGATTCAGAAACTATGTAATGCACAAGACAGTGTTTCTTCAGAAACCATGTAAGTCAGAAGACACTAGAAGGGCATCTTTGAAGAGCTGAAGGAAGAAAACTGGTCAACCCAGAATTCTGTTTTCTTTGAAAATACTCTTCAGAGTAAAGGTGAGATAAAAGAATTTTCAGCCAAACAACAATAGTTGATAGAATTCATTGCCAGCAGACCTACAGTCTAAAGAATTATCAAAACGAAGTTCTTCAGGAAAAAGAAAAATGACACTAAGATGGAAACTTGGATCTGTATAGTGGATTGAAGACTGGCAGAAATGTAGATGAATATATGCGTAAATATAAATCACTATTTTCCATTTTAAAATTCCTTTAAAAGATAATTGACTCTTTAAAGTAAAATAACGTATTATGGGAATCAAAGTTTATAGAGAAGAAAAAATGTATGAAAATAGCCCAAACACAGAAGTTGTGAAATAGATGTTCCTGTTGTAGGGCTACCATTTTTATATTACCCGTTGTTATTCTTACTGTTAAACTTCAACAGACTCTTTTATCTTTTAGTTCAATGAACTGACATTATGTATTTTTCGCCATCCCTCACCCCCATTCTGAAATGTCCCTGGAATTTTCTTGAATGATTTACTCCAGAACTTTGTTTCTTAGATTATAAGGTCCTTCGAGAATCTGATAAGAACTGTTCTGCTTTTACCCAGAAAAATGAACTGAAAAAATAACCTACACAGTTTTCCATGGGGTGTTTCATGGACTCATTAAATCCTCTAAATGAGAACTTAGAAACAACTGTTTTACCTATGTAATATTAAACTGTATTGTAATTTAAGATTTCGTTGACTGCTTCAAATTTAGACTTAAGTTACTTCGTCTGCAAGTTAAAATGACAGGATTTCAACCGTTGACTTTTTAAAGTAAAAAATTTGCTGATATTACCAGTTTTTATATTTCAAAACTCACCCTTTGATTAGATTGAATCATACAACTTTTAAAAATGATTAACTTTATCTCTTTAACGTTCCAGAGCTGTAAATTTAACATGCTCTTGTGAAAGATCTTGTATAATGGGATTCCCTGGATTTATTAATTAGCATTTTACTAATTAAAAATACATAAATTGTTATTGTTTTACACAACATCCAGAAAAAATCAGTATAAAGTGCATCTTAACTTTTGCATAGATATTTTAGTACTCAGTCATTTAATTTATTTTTATTCTACTGTTTCTTATTAGCAGGTATAGAGTGTAAACACTATAGAAGAGAATTGTCAAATTTTCATATTCTGAGTGTCTGTCTTCAAAAAACAAATTATTTTTTCAGAAACTGCTTTGACTGGACCTGCCTTATCTGTACCCTCTCTGGGAAATGGGAATGAAACTGCACCTGGATCAGTTACACAGCCAAAGAAAATTCGAGGAATTGGATTTGGAGATATTTTTAAAGAAGGCTCTGTGAAACTTAGGACAAGGACATCCAGTAGTGAAACAGAAGAGAAAAAACCAGAAAAGGTAATTTTGATGAGGAACTTTAGTTAGATTAACTCCACTCATTAAGATTTAAAAAAAATGTAAGTCCCTGCAACTTTAAATTTCTTTTTTGAGATCGCAAGTAATTGGTTATGAATGAGAAGACTGAGAAACTCTTTTCACGTTTATAGTGATGAATGTTTATGTTTGATTTCTATAAAATTAGAATGTCTTTGATAAATTTAACACAACTGCCTTTTAGTGGAAGCTTTAGACTTTTAGTTGTCGTAGTTATAAAAATAGAAAAAGCAAGACTTTCTTTTGCCTTTAAAAGCAAGTTTTTTTCTTTTAATTTGAAGTAAGCCTAAAATGGGCCATTTTAAAGTGGATTCACAGTGAGAAATTAATTAGGCACTGCTTAACTTACCTCTGGTTTGTCAGCAATGGTGAAATCTAATTCCCTCTAAATGTACAGAGAACTTTATTTTTCTTTAGTATTTTACTGGCATTGTGAAATAAATCAGAGTGAATGTGCCATAAATTATAAGCTCTAGTAAGAGATTTTAAAAATAGACCATAAGTTATTATTTTGGGGAAAAATAGCTACAGTCTTTAGAACATTTATTTTAAAGCTATTGTTCTGGTGGTAACATTTTGCAGCTTCAGATCGAGCACTTCAGATAGGAGGCTTTTCCCGTAACTTTCAGAGTATTCTTTCCTTTGTACTTCTCATTTGTGTCTTTATTTAACTGAAGAGTTTAAGGTATTTCAGTATTTACTTGCCTAGTTTGGCTATATTTCAGTTATAAGACTGTTTTTGTTGGTGAAATATTTCTGGAGTTTTCTCCTACTAAAGTGTTTAGTTTCAACATTTTTTTTTTCTTTCCTAGCTTGCTACATGTTTTCTCATGTAATTATGATTTAAGTTCAGGAAAGAGAACTTATACTTTGTACCCTACCCTTCTAGCTCTGAGGCAGTCTGGCATTAAGATTATGGGGCCTAATTGATTCTTGGTTTTGAAGGTAAAGATTGTGGTTTTTGGAGTGGTGCTGTAAGCCATATAACAGCTAGGAATGTTGGAGAAGCAATGTCTGCATTAGGAGGCACATTTGATTAGACGATCTGGCGCCCCTTTCTAACTCTAAGGCTTATGACTGTGTTGAATAACTTTATTTTATTAATGGCTACACCAGTAATCTTTCATTTGCCATTTGTGTTTACTATTCCAGAGTTGTTAAGAGTACTCTCAGTGTCACCCTCTGTGATGGCCTTGTGAGGCTTGCTTTGATCACTGATTTAGGAATTGATCAAGCAGGGAGCACATTTACTGTTTATAGGTGACCCCAAATTGGAAGATATGGTGGTTAGAGTGGGAGAAATTAAAGTGAGTATGTTAAAAGATAAACAACACACAGTGAAAGTAAGGTAACGAATGGTATGTTCATATTTTTAACTAATGAAATCTAAGGTCAAATACAGTGTTATTTTGGGGGCGAGAACTCAAGAAACAGTATAAGATGAGGAAGGATAGCTGTAGTAACTTACAGTGGAAAAGTGTCTCCTGGACTATAGTTATAATAAGGGTTATAACATTATGTAAATATTTTCATTCAGATAGCAGCAATGAAGTATCAAGACTTTTTCTTCTCTATTTCATTGTAAGGAAGCTGAGTGATGTTGTTTAAGAGCCCACTTTCTGGAGTCATACTTTCCAGGTTTAAATCTGGGTTCTACTACTAAATTACTGTTATCATGGGCAGGTTATTGAACTGTTTCCTAATCTATAAAAGGTGTAAATGATAGTGCCCATTTTCTGCAGAGTGTTCTGTGGATTAAGTTATAATGTATGAAAAGTTCTGAGCTCAAGGATTGATACATAGTAAATTTTGAAATGCTATTATCATTTATGTTAGAGATTCTAAATTTAGAGTATTTGTTATTGGTATCAGGATTTATTAAAATTGGGAGTTTTAAAAGTTCTGAGCTATCATTTAAGTAGCTTTTGAGATCTTTATCTTTTTCATGGCAGAGTTTTCATTCACATTGCTAACCAGGCTATAAAGACCATGAGGGAAAGCTGGATAACTGTAAATGGAAATTTCGTCTAACAATATTATATGTATTCTTAACTTAAAATAGTTGATGCCATCCTTCTCTGTTCTAGCCCTTAATTATACAGTCACTAGGATCCAGAACTCAGAGCGTAGAGATAACAAAAACAGACACTGAAGGTAAAATTAAAGGTAAGTTATTTGAATAAAATTTTCATACCTGGAATGAAGCATGCTCAAATATATTGTTAGATTTGTTGAAGACATTTGTTAACATTATACTACTTGATCAGCGTATTAAATCCTACTAGATATAAACACCATGAGGTCAAGGATTTTAATATGCTTTGTTCACTGATGTATCTGCTCCCCCAGCAGTTAGAACTGTGCCTAGAGCATAGTGGTCACTTAGTAACTATTTGAATGAATGATTAATGAAATTGTTACCTAATTCAATGTACAATATTGGCTGAAAATGTTAAATTCATTTTAACAGCTTCTAGTGTACATTTCTTTGCACAAAATAGAGACTTAGTATTTGTTGAAGGAATCAATTTATATAAGCTACATTATTTACATTTTTTTATTTTAGCTAAAGAATATTGTAGAACATTATTTGCCTATGAAGGTACTAATGAAGATGAACTTACTTTTAAAGAGGGAGAGATAATCCATTTGATAAATAAGGTAAGATATTTCTCAGTTTTTCACTGAATCATTTAATTTATTCATAGAAATATTTCTGTCTTCCTACACTCCCCCTAGAATGTAAGTAAGCTCTAGAAGAGCTGGGACTTGGTCTTGTTTGTTTCTGTGTCCTGAGAACTTGGCACATAGTAAGTACTCAGAAAGTTTTTTTCTTTTCCCGAGGAAACTTTTATTTTCTATCTTAGTTATAATTGATATATTGGGAATCATTATGTGTTATTTTTTTAGCTTCCCCAGGTGTCAATTCTCACTTCCTGTTCTACCTCATTCTATTTTTTCCCACCTAATGCATATTGTATTGTTTATAATATAAAAATAAAAATAAGGAAACAATTTAAATGTTCATCAATATCTAAATGGTTATGAAATTTCATACTGTGGAAAATGGTGCAGCTATTTACAAGAATGAGGTAGTTTTATAACTTGGAATGAATTAAGGCAAAATGAATTAAAGGAAAAAGAAAAAACCCAGAAATATTGGGGTATGGGCGAAAGCCTATAATTACTATTTGTAATACAGGAATATTTATAAATATTTTGTTTTTGCAATAACCCTATAGAATAATTTTTAAAAATTTCCCATTGTTTTAAATGAACTGTCAGATGGTTCAGTGTATGTAATTTTTAATACACCGTTTGGACTGATAACACATAATTTCTTAGGAAGTATGGTATTTGGAAGAAATTGTAGCGGATCCTGTTAATTTCTAAAGCAAATGAATAATGTGATTAATTTTTAGCATGTAAAATATTGAGAAGAATGTTAAGGAAGATAGTTTGGAAATTCATATTCTCTTTCCACCCTCCTCTCCCACTTCCTTTCCTTTCTCCTTTCCCTCTGAGAACTTTTTATCCTTATAAACTGAATTTTAAAATTATTTGAATTATTAAAAAAAACCTTATTTTATAACTAGTGCTAGAAGTAATATGTGAGGAATATTTTCTTTTAGGAGGACCTAATTATCATTTTAGGTCTTTTTTTTTTTTCTTGTAAAAATAATGGAATTTAGTAGTTTCCTATTTTATAAATTTTTTCCTTATTTAAAGATAACCCCTGTTATCTTAATTATTCGTCATTTTGCATTTTAGGAGACTGGAGAAGCTGGCTGGTGGAAGGGTGAACTTAATGGTAAAGAAGGAGTATTTCCAGACAATTTTGCTGTTCAGATAAATGAACTAGATAAGGACTTTCCAGTAAGCTTTTATTTTTCAATGATAATAATAGTTTAAAGAAACTTTTGCCAATATTTCTTTAAAAACAGGGGTTTTACATTGTTACTGAATAATTCTATGAGGGTGTTTTAGATTTATTTAGGTAAAAGCTACTTGAATTATAGTAAAACAAAACAATATTTCAGTTCTATGCTTTTTTCCTGATTTTCTTTACCCACTGACTGTATTGATGAGTAACTTTAGACTTCATTACTTTATTATAATTAAAAGAAAAAAGGCTGCCCATACTATTTTTATTGAAAATATTTTAAGGAATATTGATCTTACTGTTATCCTGTCAATGTATTTTTGGGAGGGTATAGGATTTAATATCTCTCTCTCTCTCACTTTTCACAGCGAATAAAGTGAGGCTTGAGTCATTCATCACTGACCTTTTGCTTTAGTACTACTTGATCCCTTCTTTCCCCCCATAGAGGGGTGGATCTAATTGAGTTTTTAAAATATGGAGAGGGAAAGAGAGTTGGACAGAGAACAGACACACAGCAAGGCAGTTCACCATATTTGATTTAAGCCAATGCAGAAATCTCTAACTTTTTTAGTCTTTAGTTAAGTAAATTACTAAAGGTTACTCTGTGGAGGCTTACACTATTGGAGGCCCTTCCCTTTGCTAGATTTGATTCAGGATTGATTCAACCTTCAGTGGGCTTTATTTTTAAACTTAACGAACACATTCTTTTTTTTTTTTGTCTTTTATTAGATATTTATACAGTATTATTGATTATCAGCTATTTTTAATATGCAAAAACCAAAGTCATTTACTTAGAAATATGTCTCAAATTTTTGAAGGCATTAAATGAGGTCTTAAAAATAAGTGAATGCTTATAAATCTAAGAAAATTTGAATAAATTAAGGAAAACCAGACTTTTGCCTTTAATCTTCTCTTTGAGAGTTTTGAAGAGTCAAGAATGAAAGCTAGATATATTTATTAGTTATTATTATTATTTTTTTAAACAAAGCCTTTTTCTTGCTCTTTGCCTGTCACCTCTCCCTTCCCACCAAACTCAGCTGTTAAAAGAGTGTAAAATGGTGCCTAGGAATCTTATATTAGGGGAGACAAGACAGAAGTTTTGCTCATTAAGAATTTATAGGTTTACCTAACAGTGATAAGTTTTGAAATATTTGAATTTTGATCAAGGAGGTATTTGTTCTAATCGGATAAATTTTTTGTCAGTGACCTTCTGTGGAGTTATTAGGATCTTATTTTATAGTTTTTGGCAGGGATGGGATGAGGAGAGATGTTCCTATGTATAATTTTGATTATTAATGATCAGAATTTATTTTAACTATTTAATATGCAAATTTTCAACTGTTTTCACCATTATTATTTTAATAGAAACCAAAGAAACCACCACCTCCTGCTAAGGGTCCAGGTATGTAACAAATACATTACTCAGTTTGCTGGTTTTCATATTTTTAAGTTCTAACATGGTGAGATTGGGTCTTACGTAAATCATTTTTATTGCCAAAAAAAAAATGTATGTGCTATATGCAGATTTTTAGAAATACAAAAATTGATTGTTCCTATACATTAATATGTCAGTATTTTTTTAAAGTACAAACTATATAAAATAGAAATCTTGAAAATAATTTGGATACTTTAGTTATATGCCATTTTGAGTTAAGAAAATTGATTAAGGGGCCGGCCGAGTGGCTCAGTTGGTTAAGAGCTTGCTCAAGAGTTTGAGCTCTGAGCAACAGCGGTTTGATTCCCAGCCCGAGCTGAGCTGCCGCTGAGCTGCCAACAGGTGGCAGGATGGCTCAGCTAAAAAAAAAAAAAAATAAAATGGTTTCTTAAAAAAGAAAAAAAAATTGATTAAGTTTAAATATGCTTAGAAAACGTGATATATTTACCTGGCCAGTTATTCTATCTTTTCAGGTGAAATCCTCTTGTTAATGTCTGAAACAAATAGCTGATTATTTATATACTCTTCCTTCAGAGTGTGTGCTGGGGATTAAACAAATTAGAAGAATTAATTTTTTTTAAACAGTTGAATTAAACAAATTTAGAAGAGCTTTCCAGAGTTAATGTTTTATAATCTGGTTCTTGTCATTTCTGTAAGCTCTAGACTTAAATTTCTGATTTTTACAAATACTGTGAAATCGTTTTCTTGAAAGATTTGCTCTTTTTAAAAATAATGTAAGTTCTCCTCTCTGCCATGGTTTCAGCTTTGTGTTTTCTGACCTAATCCCTGAACAAGGAAAGCACAAGTAAAAAGTAATGGAGCTTTTAAAATTAATTAAAATAAAACTTTTAATTCCACAATTGCAGCATTTCAAGTCTCAAAGTCAGTATTTGGACAGCACAAAACCCGAATATTTCCATCATCACAGATAGTTCTACTGGACAGTGGTGGTGTAGAGGATCGGAATCCCTTCATTTGACAAAGAAGGAACTGAGATTGCAGAGTTATTATTTACTTAGGGTAATAGTGACAGGTGCAGGATTAGATATTGGCCCTAGTGATTCTGATGCATTTTTTTTTCTGTTAAACCATGTTTTCATCTGATATTTTTATTTATTTATTTTTTAAAGATTTTTATTGGGGAATTGGGGGATGGGAACAGCGCTGGAGATTTGGAGGAAGGGGAACAGACAAGTTGCTGTCCTTTTGTTCTTCAGTCTAGTTGTGGAGGATGTTGCTTCAGTGGCCCAAGTTGGTACCATCATTGCACTCTTACCGGGCGAGGCAGATCAGTCGCCGGCTTCTGGACTGCCGCTCTTGCTGGCTGCTGGCTACACACGGTAGCCCATGGCAACCCACTGCAGCAGGGGCTGCAGCCTACGCCGTTGCCGGCAACTCATGGCAGCCCAGCTCCAGGTTGAGCTGTTGTTCAGCATCTTAGCTGTGGAGGGCAGTGTCACTGGCCCTCATAT
>NW_017731849.1:972218-998997 GCF_001890085.2 Hipposideros armiger
GTTGCTTCAGTGGCCCAAGTTGGTACCATCATTGCAGTGTCACTGGCCCTCATATGTGGGATCCGAACTGGGGCCCTCTGGCGTCCCAAGCCAGCTCTTAACCAACGCGCCACTTGGCCGGCCCTCATCTGATATTTTTAAATTAACCTTTTTAGTAGTATAATGGTCTTTGTGCTCTAAAATGTTTTTTTTTAAAAAGTGGTAACTTTTTTTCCCTTTTCAGCCCCAAAGCCTGAGCTGATATCTGCAGAGAAGAAGTATTTTCCTACAAAGCCTGAAGAAAAAGGTGAGGTTAATTTTTCCACTTTCAGAAAAATAACTCTTTTGTTGTTGTTGTAAAGAAAGACATCTCTTTACACCAAGTCAAATTTACACTGATTTTCAACAGGTGTTCCGTATTTACTTTGCAATGCTTGAAGTTTTCTAGGAGGGAGTAGTTTGTCAAGATAGATAGGAAATTAGTTTTTATTCAAACTGACCAATTTACAGTCATTAAAATGTTAAACCATTATTTCAGTAAGGGTGTAGTATTTAATTATATTTATTTCAAATATACAAGAAAACTAAGCATAAACAGTTAAACTTTTATTATTTTTATAGTGTTCCAATTGAAATAAATAAAAATTTCTTAGGTGTAAAATTATGTTCCTACTTAAAACATGTAAGTGATTTAGTATATATTAATTTACTTTCTTGTTATTTTTTTCCCCTTTTCTGTTCAGGTTTGGTTTATTTTATTATTTTTGCAAATAAAAAGCCCACTTTTATTGAAATAAAGATAGCTTTATGAAAAACTGAATGTATTTTCCTGTTTTGTATTACTTAATTTTCACTGCCTATATTTGTCATGTAAATGTGGAAAGTTATTCCAAGGTACCGTATGTATTTTATTAAGAGCATTACTTACTTTGTTTTGTTATTGTTAATTTGGAGAAAATACTTCTTTTGTGCAGAAAGATCTGTCTCTTGCCTAAAATTGTATTCTCTTAATTATTTCTCTTACTTTAGACCCTTCTTTGGCTTATATTTCACATTGTTGCCAGATTCTTTTTTTAAAAGATTTTATTGGGGAATTGGGGGAGGGGAATAGCGTTGGGGAATCGGAGAAGGGAACAGACAAGTTGCTGTCCTTTTGTTCTGCAGTCTAGTTGTGGAGGATGTTGCTGCACTGGCTCATGTTGGTATTAATCATTGCGCTCTTCCCAGGTAAGGCAGATTGGTCACCGGCCTCTGGACGGCAGCTCACAGCGGCTCTTGGCAGCTCACACCAGCTGCCAGACGCTCACGCTGGCTGCTGGCCACACACGGTAGCTTACGGCAGCCCACTACAGCAAGGGCTACAGCCTACACCGTCGTGGGCGACTCATGGGAGCCCAGCTCCAGGTCGAGCTGTTGTTCACCATCTTAGCTGTAGAGGGCGCAGCATCACTGGCCCTCATGTGGGATCCGAACTGAGACCCTGCTGCTCAGAGCTGGCATCCCAAGCTAACTCTTAACCATCGCGCCACTCAACTGGCCCAAGGGAAACAATTCTTAATAGTTTCAAAATATTGTCAAATATCTTCAAATGTTCTCATTAACCTGACATGGCTTTAATAGATCTGGTGCAAGGAATAGGGAAAATGTCAGTGCTTTGCTTAGTAACCTTTGGATGCACGCATGGTAGAGAGAGCCAGTTTCAATCTAAATATTAAATACTGGTACAGATTAAATTATTTCTTTTTAAATAAAAATAAGCATAAATCAAAATTCTACCCTTGTTACACAGTAAACAGAGGGAGCTTTTTCAAACCACGGCTATGGCCAAATTAAGGAGGCTAAGCCTTCTGACAGGAAATACAGTATATTCCACCAGTATGTGTTCCTGACTTTAACTCCTATGACTGACTGACTGATTTTATTTATTTGGATGACAGTGGTTAGTAAAGTTACATAGGTTTCAAGTGTACATTTCTATAATACATCACCATATATTTGACCCCCTTTTCCCTCTTCTACCATCCCCCCCTCCCCATTACCCTCTGGTAACCACTAAACTATTGTCTTTGTCTGTTGAGTTTTTGTTTGTTTTGTTTCTTTGTTGCTTTCAGTTTTATATCCCCCATATGTCTCTTATGATCTTAATTGCACAAGAGATATCCTTTGAATAACTTTGCTGTATTGGGGAAAAAAGGAGCTACCAGATAACATGAAACTTACCATCCTACCTTTGACTTTTTAGTGACTCCCTATCATTTCATGGGATAGGTTTTCAAATGGAGTTTAGGTCATCACTGTCTACTCCCTGCCATAAGCCACCATGTGGATTTTCTCAAAAATACTTAGTAGTTTACTGCTTCCTATTTTCTGAGAGGTACTTTAAATGCCTGCCATGCTGTGCCTCAGGAGAGTAATAAGATCAACACTTTGGAGTCCAAGTTTTTCTCCTGCTTTTCGGGAAGACTTTCTTGGACATACCTTTAAGTAGTCCCCTTCATTCTTGGTATGAAATGTGTATGACAGGAAGGGATGGACTGATGTTTATTTTAGAGTGCCAGGTAGGGTGGCATATAAATGTGTAGGGTAGAATGTAACAGCAGCTCTATTAGGCTTACAAAACCCCTTTAAGATATCTTTCCCCATGGCCCCAGTCACAACCACAGGAAGAACATAGAGGCTGCTGCAGCCTAGCCTGGCTCCACATTTTTATTAGAGATAGTGAATCTGTGCTCACTTTTGCTTGAGCATTCCTTTCAGAGTTTGTATTTGAGAACATAACCAGATAATAAATCTCTCTAAGCAGGTACTAATCACCGATATGTTAATGGCAATCTGGTTTCCTAATTAGCAATGGGAAGGAAGAGTTGTGCTGGTGGGTATTCTTTCTTGAGAGGTTTTTTTTTTGTTTTGTTTTGTTTTTTAAATCTTTGCATCTGGCACAAACTTTAGCTTGATATTGAAAGGCAGCAAATTACAGTTGCTGTAGTCACATGCTAGGAATTCACTACTAATACATGAGGCTATAGATGGAGGTTCTAATTGACTGATTTCTGGGACTTTGAACCCCAGTAAATCTTACCTTATCTCCTTGCAAAAGGACTGGGCTCTACTGACTACTGAAGACTTTGCCTCTTACAGGAAGTATGTGGCTGCTGCTGGTTCCCATCCAAAGGGCTAGTAGCATCATTAATTCATTCACTCATTCACAGAATTAAAAATTAATAAAGACTGTGAGTTGGATCTTTTGTTGTCTTATTATTGATTCTTTTAATCATATAAAAGCTCATGGCTTCAGCCAACATCTGTATGCTGTAGATTCCCAGTCAGGGTTGGTTGAATTTATTCACATTCATTGCTTTGTACTTCCTATTTGTTGGTATTTATACTTTCTGCCATATATATATATGGAGGGCCTAATGATGGAACATGTTTTGTTCGAAAATATTTTTTTCTCTGCATTCTTGAAAGATATTTTGCCTTATGTTGAATTCTAAGTTGGCAGAATAGGTAGGTCTTGGTATATAACTGCCTAAAATGGAAACCTTGAGGTATCTACTTTACATCTTTGCTCAGGAGCATTCTCTCTTTTGTGTGAGCCAATAAAAGGAATGCTTCATTTACAGAGTAAAAAAGCTTTATGAAAATTAAAATGTAATACAAAGGTATGGGTTTTCCAATTCATACTCTGGCCATGGATTCTTAAGTCAGTATTCTTCATATGGCAGAGTGATTTAGAGGTCAGTGTTCAAAATGCTTTTAAATTATTATGTGCTCTCAAACCTTGGTGTAATACTGTTCACCTTAGTGTGGAATTAAAATAAAAATCCATGTGTTTTAGACTCACTTAAGGGCATTTATTATCGGAGGTACTAAACTCAAATGCCTTTTCACCTGTGACACAATGTGTAGTATATAGACTCTGAGTTGAGAGCTGTGGCAGGACTCTATTGTATTTTATATTTAGTGTGCTTACCAGAAAGGAAATAACTTATCTCTTACTACAAAGAACATTTTGATATCTGTAACATATCACTTCAGCTTGCACCTAAAAATAATCCTGACCTCTTAAGAAGTAGCAAACAATACTGTTTATTTATACCCACACCTGAAATAGACTTAACCAAATAGTAAACATGCAATGACATAAAATCAATCAGTATTCATGTATGAGACAACTGGGAAGATTAAAAAATTTGTTTCTTTTTATTTTTTAAAATGATATTTTGACAGTTGCTTATTGAATAGTTAATACACACAATAATGAAGTTGTCATTATGCAGAGATTTAGAAAATGAGCAGAATGTGTTGACTGGAAAAGCGAAGGTGATTTCACAGAATATGAAAAGAATGACAGACAGCAAATTCAGGAAATGGCTACAGGCACCAAGGAGGAGTTTTGAGAAACTAAGCTAGAAAGGTGGCTGGGTACAATTGTTCTCAATCCTGGTGGGATTAGAATTACCTGGGTGCCTAAAAAAATATGCTGATGCCTAGGATCCTCTATAGAATTTTTATAGTGTCAGACTCAGGTATTAGTATTTATTTATAAAGCTCTCCACATGGTTCTAATCTGAAGACAAAATTGAGAACCACTTGTGTAGTTTATAAAAGGCTTTTGATGGTATGGGAAGGAGTGTGTATTTACTATTGGGTTGTCGGAAAAGTCATGACGCATTTTTGCAATGAAAAACATAGAAAAAATACATCATGACTTTTCCGACAACTCAATATTTGTTTATGTCTTGCCCTGCTCCAGAAGTGATTTAAAGTAGTGATAAGGGTTTCAGAATTTATAGTATGGAAATAAAGTGTATGTGTTTCATACAGACGTGTGTATGTCATATACAACACATCAACTTAACGTGTTTGAGTGCTTCCTATTGCAAAAAAATCCAATTTACAGTATTTTCTTCTCAAAAGGGGACTTTCTTGATTAGCCTTAGCCTAGCCTTCCAGGTTTTGGGTGATCTGGACCATGTGGACTTCTCTAATATATCTTCTACGTCACTTTTCTTGTTTACTATATATAGTGCAGTCTTCTATATGATCTTCATAGAATACCCATTTTTTTTCCTCTCACAGTTATCATGGTAGAGTATCCTTTCTGTGGGCTCCTGTCTTTTTTGCTCTCCCTCAGAATATTTTCATGGCTAATTAATTCTTATTTTTCAGGTTCCAGTTAAAATGTTCAGCTTAATGTCACCTTATTGACACTAGTCTTTTCCCCCCCCCACAATCTAAAAGTAGATACTTCTCATTCTTGTATGTCACATGTTTCTTTTATATTGTCTTTTTTTCCCCCACACATAACTAAACTTCATGAGGACAAAGCCATACGGGGTGTGTGTGTGTGTGTGGATGTCTGAATCGTATTTGACATTGGTTGTGTAGTTTCTTGAACAGTAGGTGTATAATGCATAGGGGATATTCAATACAATATTGTGTAATTTAAATGATGTGACGTGTTCAGGTACTTTTTTCTGAAACTTTTTTCTCGTGCTATTTAGATAGTGGTAGTAGTTGTACGGATAAAAGGAAGTTGGAATGTTTTAAGAGTAAAGAACAGAGAATCTTTATTCAAACTGACTTAAACAAGAGGGAAACAATCTTACGTTGTTGAAGTCCAGAAGTAGGAGTCATATGCCAACTACCCCCCACCTCAATAATTTCATTATGGACCTGGATTATATCTCTCTCTCCATTCTGCCATCCTTAGTGTCTACTTTGTCTTCAGATTGGTTCCCCTTGTGGTCACAAGAATGCTGACAGTGACAATCAGGGCACCATGATTTCTTGTCTGCTTGATGGGAAAGAGAGGAAAACCTCTCCACAACCATGGAATGTAAGTCCTTTTCAGTTTTTTGGACCAACTTGGGGCACATGTTCACTTACAGACCAGTTAGTCTTGTAAAAAGAATGTGCTCTTCCTGGCTTGGCGTAATCATACGAAGGTAGGATGGATTTGAGCGCATTAATTACATTATCTGCTAAAGATGCTGAGATAACATTTAGGCTCTCCATAAAGAAGGTGGTTTAGTTTTTACATTAGCGCATCTTGTTGACTAATTGGATACCAAGGTTTGTGAGGATGGAGAAACGAGAGAAGTGTGAAATAGAGACAGTTTCTGGGGGAAAATATGCAGAAGTTCAGCTTTTGACATGGAATTTGATAAGAATGTAGAAAATATGGGATGAACCTTTGTTAAGAGTTTGTATTAAGCATCTATTTGGAAGGTGCTATTCTGAAAGTTAGCTATTGAATTTATGGATATGAGTCAGGTTGTCCAAGAAGATTGTTAAAGTGAGAATGGGAAGAGAGCTTTGTATAGAGTCTTAGAATATGTACATTTAAGAAGTTATCAGATGAACTGGAATTCTTGAAGACTGATAGGGAGTAGTCATAAAGACAGGCTGAGAATGATCAGAGGGTGGTATCATAAAAGCCAAGGCAGTAGATGTAAGTTGAAGTTGAAGCAAAAGATTCTTCTGGCAATGACAAATGAGGACCAAGTCTCCTGCTGGTGTAACTATATTAATAGCTGGCAAAGTAGACTATAATACAACAAGAAGCATTATTTAAGAGAGACATTTAATTAAGGCTATGCGATTTATGACAAAGTTGCCATTGTAGTATAGAAAAGATGAAGTAAATAATGTTGATTGATATTCATATAAGAAATATATAAATCTTAACCTCTGTCTCACATTGTACACACATTTGAATCCAGAAATAGATTGATAAGTGCTTGCCTTATGACCACAGTTGCTCTGTAGAGTAATGGGAAAGGACATTCTTTTCAATAAATGATACTAAATGAAAACTTGAACCCTACTTTCTAAAATGCATAAAAGTCAGTTTCCATGTGGATTGAGGCTCTAAATTTTTTAAAAGATAATATAAGCAAGTATTTCTATGTCCTTGGAGTAGGAACTGTAACAAGACACATAAGGCAAAAGACTGATTAGACTACGTTAAGAGTAGGAATATCTGTTACATTCCATTAGGAGGATGAAAAGTTACACCACAGAGTAGGAAATGATATTTACAACACAGATGAATGACAAATTATTACTCATTTATAATATATAAAGAATTCCAGGGCCGGCCGAGTGGCGTGTTCTTTAAGAGCTGGCTTGGGACACCAGCTCAGGGCAGCAGAGTTGCTGGTTCGGATCCCACATGAGGGCCAGTGACGCTGCGCCCTCTACAGCTAAGATGGTGAACAACAGCTTGACCTGGAGCTGGGCTGCTGTGAGTCCCGGCAACTGCGTAGGCTGCAGTGGGGCTGGCCGACAGCTGGCGTTAGCCTTCGTGAGCCGCCATTGAGCGGCCGTCCAGTGGCCAGCGAGCGACTGTCTCACCCAGAAAGAGCGCAATGATAATACCAACATGGGCCAGTGAAGCAACGTCCTCCATAACTAGACTGAAGAACAAAAGGACAGCAACTTGTCTTTTGCCCTCCCCCAAACCCCCCCCCCCAAAAAAAAAATGGATTTCACAAATTAACAAAAAGTCCAAAAATGTAGTTAAGAATATTGGCGTTTTATCAATGTATGAAAGTTATTCAATTTCATTGCTCAATTAGGAAATATAATTTTAAACCAAAGTAAGATTCTCACCAAAATGGGTAAAATTAAAAAAAAAAAAGACTAATAATACTAAATGGTAAGGCTACAGATCAGCAGAACTCCCCCTATACACTGTTGGTGGGAATGTATACTGTTATATCTAATACGGAGAACTAAAGTTCAATATATCCATATCTTGTCATCCAGCATATTTGCTCCTAATTATATACCCAGCAGAAATGTGTGCTCAATTGTACACCAAAAGACTCAAATAAGGAAGTTTTTCATAGCATTATTTATATTGGCCCCCAATTGGTTACAACACAAATATCCATTAGCAGTTGAATGCATCAATAAAGTATATTCATACGAGTATACTATATAGCAACAAGTGAATGAACTAGAGCTTCACATAGCAACATGAATTATTGATTTCATTGATGTAAAGTTAAAATATGCAAAAGTGATCTATGGTGGTAGAAGACACCTGGGGATAGGAGCAGTGGGGCAGTGGGAAGAGGAATGAAGGGAACTTCAGTGTGGCCGATTTTCAGTTCTTGGTCTGAGTGGTGGTCACTCAGTTATGTTCATGAGATAACTTCTTGAGCTTTGTACTTGGGCTTCTGAAAATATGTTATACTACAGTTCAGGTCACTTCAGTGAGATAAATATGGGTAGGTTTCTTTTGTCCTAAAATGTTTGGAAAATTGATTCAGTTAAGGATCTGCTTGCTATTTTTTGGATAGTACTGCATTTTTCTCTAATGCATCTCTAAATGACCACTGATGACAAATGGAATATTTGATTTTTGAGCCAGAATTTATGCACTTGTAATCATTTGTTATATTTTTTTATTCTTATTCGTGCAGCAGGGAACTAAACCTCATCTGAATTAATAAATAGATTAACTATGTACAGTGTTAGTAATACATGCTATATTCTGTAGTAAATAAGGTAGGGCATTTCAATTATTTTGCTATATTTTTTAGCTACCATGTAATTTTAGTATACATTTTTTTTTATACACTTAGGATAATTCCTGCTTCTTTCTCTATCTTAAATTATCATAATATCTGTATCACATATCTCTTCCTTTGGGCATTCATATAGCTAGCAATAAGATTTTTTTTTCTTAAATCTAAATTTTCTCATTTTTGGTGAATTTTTTTAGCTGAACTAAAATTCTATGTGAAATTGCATATCCACATCCAAAACAATGAACCTCTGTCTCATACTATATATACAAAATTTGACTGAAAATTGAGTATTTACTTAAGTATAAGAGGTATAAAACTAGAAGTCTTAGAATAAAATATAGGGGTAAATCTTCATGACCTTGGGTTTGGCAATGGACTCTTAGATATGACACCAAAAGTCAGATAACAAAAGAAAAAATATTTAAATTGGACTTCATTAAAATTAAAAACTTTTGTGCATCAGAGGACATTATCAAGAAAGTAAAAAGACAAACTACAGAATTGGAGAAAATAATTGCAAATCTTTTATCCTATATCTGGAATATATAAAGAACTATTACAACTCACCAGCAAAGACAACAGAATCAAAATGGGCAAAGGACTGAAATAGACATTTTTCTAAAGGAGATATATAAATGCCTAATAAGCACAAGACATGATGTTCAACATCATTAGTCATTAAGGAAATGCAAATCAAACCACAATGAGCTACCACTTCACAGTCAGTAGGATGGCTAAAATAAAAATGGTAAATAACAAGTGTTTACAAGGATGTGGAGAAATTGGACCCCTCATATATTGCTGATGGGAATATAAAATGTTGAGCTGCTGTGACAAACAGTTTGGTAGTTCCTCAAAAAGTTAAACATAGACTCACCATATGATTTAGCCATTCCTCTTAGATACATACCCAAAATAATTAAAAACAGGTATTCAAACAAATAGTTGTACAGAAATGTTCATAGCAGCATAGTTCGCAGTAGCCAAAAGTCAAAATAACCCAGATGTCCTTCAACAGGTGAATGAATTGGGCTGTGTTCATGGATATTATTCAGTCACAAAAAAGGAATAAAATAGTGTATACTACAATGAAGTTGAACCTCAAAAACATTATGCTACCTGAAATAAGCCAGACAAAAAAGATCAAATACTGTATATGTATATGAAATAATCCTGATTTTCCATGTATATGAAATATCCAGAATACGTAAATCTGTAGAGATAGAAAGCAGGTTAGTGGTTGCCAGGTGATGGGTAGAGAGGGAACGGGGAGTAACTGAGTAAAAGTTTTCTTTTGGGGGAATGAAGGGTTTTAGAGCTAGGTAGAAGTGGTGGTTGCAAAATATTGTGAGTGTATTAAATAGCACTGACATGTTCACTTCAAAATGGTTTTATGTTATGTAAGTTTTATGTCAATACAAATAAATAAAATCTAGTATTTAAATACATTGTCACCCTATATTAGTTATTTAATAAGTCAACATACTATAATTGATTTAATCATGGTTATGCCAGGAATGATGAATTTTATTTTGATTACTTTGGATTTCCACAAATATGTGTTCTTTTGTTTTAGAATAAGCTACGAAATTCATTTCAAGCTGTTACATATCTTTTAAAAGGAGTATATTCAGTTAATCAATGAATTCCTATTTAAGTTATCCTTGGACATTTTCCTGATATTTTATATAAAACATCGTTTTTAATATTTTGCAGAAATTTAAGTTTATATGACCAGGGTTTTAATAGACTAAGCTATATTTCAAATGATCCGAGGAGCTATACATAAATGATAAAACTGAAACTATGGTATTTTGTATTTTCATTGTTAGATGAAATCTGATTTTGAATGAGTTGTTTACCCACAGCCTGTTGTTTGTTCAAGATTCATAATTACCAGATTTCTGATTGGTGTGAAATCTCATGAAATTATTTGTGATCTTGTGATAGACATTGTTTTGAAAGACCAAGTAAATTTTGAAAATTACTCAGTATTGCACTGAGGAGTTCCTTATTTTTACATCTGTGCCTTACAACATGTTTGTTTACTGCTGTATCATAAATATCTAATACGTGTACACGTGTCAGTTTGAATACTTGTTCTTAGTACCTCAAAGATCAGGAACCAAGTAAGGTCTTCATATATATGCGTAGTATACCATACCTTAGTGGTGTTAAAATTTTTTTTATTAAAATGGTATAAAATTGTTTTCAATGTTGTTTTTTCCAGCATATTTTCTTATCTATTTCATAGAATTATTAAATCAAATGTTAATAAAATTCCTAATACAAAGGTGAGAATTATAAATACAAGCCTATAATTTTCTCATCTTTAATCAGTCCAGCCTGAGTTTCCAACATTTGAATTTTTTTCTTTGTCATCGTGACATTTTGTAAATAATTATGTTAAGTGACACTAAAACTCCTACTCAGTTTCGACTTCATTTTCAGAATGTGGTCTGGATTTAAGTCTAGATAATATTGTTCTTTGCTTAGAGTAGAGTCATAAGGAGTTATATTTGAGTAGAATACAACCCCTAAATGCAAAGGTTCTTGGGAAGACAGTAGGATTCAAGCATTCTCTCTTTATCAGAATCTTATTAGTGGTCCCTCTCCCCACCAAAGTAAACTTTTTAAGATATTTAGGCTTATTGAATTATTATAACTTTAAAACAGGTAAAACTGCACACATACACAAATAATGTCTCTCTTCTGTTTCACATTTTTCCGGCCTGACATCAGCTTTAAGTAATAGAAAAACCTAAATAGTTCTGATAGTTAATAACTTATTAAATATTTTTAAATAATCAGATGAAAAATCAGTGCTGGAACAGAAACCTTCTAAACCAGCTGCTCCACAAGTCCCACCCAAGAAGCCTACTCCACCCACCAAAGCCAATAATTTATTGAGATCTCCTGGAACAGTGTACCCAAAGCGACCTGAAAAGCCAGTTCCTCCACCACCTCCTGTAGCCAGGTAAGTTTTATCTAATTTTAAGTTAGTTTATTAATTTACCTGCCTTTGACATCAATGGCTCTACTGCCTTTCTAAATATTAAAGTAATTTTTAAAGTATTTGTTTCCCATAGACTTTAATAATTCTCTATTATATGTTAATCTTATAGTCACACTATGTGAATATAATCATATTAAGCTGTTTTTATATTTGATTTTATTGTGATTAGTCTTAGGGTAAAGGTTAATGTTTATGAAAATTATTTTGTAGAACAAAGAAAAATCAGCATTAATGCAATAACATCTTTAGTGTCATTAAAGCACAATGTTAAAAAAAGATCATGTTTCACATACAAGTGATTTTTGCCTATGTTTGATTTTGTCATTTCAGGATTAATGGGGAGGTGTCTACCATTTCATCAAAATTTGAAACTGAGACAGTATCAAAACCAAAGCTAGATTCTGAACAGATACCACTTAGACCAAAATCAGTAGACCTAGATTCATTTACAATTAGGAGTTTTAAAGAAACAGGTAAGTTAACATGTAGAAAGGTGAAACACTAAAAAAAGTTACCAGTACAGTTTTCAGAAACTATTTAAAATAAGAAATGTGTATATACAGTTTGTTTATGGGTAGATACAATGGAAATCAAAATTTGTTTAAAATTTGTGTAACAGCTGAAATGGAAAAATAAAACTGAAAGAAGATAAATGGGCAAAATATTTATGATTCATACAATCTTTGTCACTGGTCAGCGGACTGAGATGGACATTAAGAGATAACCTATTTATTTTTCTGTTACTTCATATTGAAATGACCATACCACCTAAGTCAGGCAGACATGAATACATTTTAGTTTTAAAAGTTTTAAAATAAAGGTTATATTTAAGAAAACTATTTTTATTCCCCACTTAATTTCAATATATTTTTCTTTCCAATTCAGGAAATTAGACTTTTTAAGGTTTTTTGTGACTCTCAGATATCTCAGCAGGCTTTATTTCTTTAACTAAGTGTTGTTCCTTAAGTTTTAGGACTGATTTTTCAGCCCATTAACCATATTCATTTGTCCCCTGGTCTTTTTTACCTCTTAGTTATAAAATAGAAAACTTGAAACAGAGAAGTCTTGATAAAAGTTTCACTGTTAAAAGCGGTACACTCATTACTTTGTGGTAATGATTATTGTATAGTACTTTGAATTTGTTTTTAGTTTTTTTACATTTTCAAAGCACTTTGTCATATATGTTCTTTTTTTTTTTTTAATTTATTGTTAGTTTCAGGTGTACAGAACAATGCAATAGTTACCCTTTTCACCCTCACAATGTCATATATGTTCTTATTTTATCTTTACAGTGACTCTAAGAGGCAGATGCTGTTTTTCTCTATTTGCATTTGAACAAATTAAGCTGTAGGTACTCAAATGTCCAAGATCACATGAATCAGAAGAAAACACTTTAAATCTTGTTTATATAAAGTGTTCTATGATATTCTTTAAAAAGTTTTAATGACTTAAGTATGTATTTTTAGCTTCATTGTTAACATTTCATACATTTAAACTTCAAGGTCAGTAACACTTAGATTTTTTTCCGCACTATGTTGGAAAATGTACTACTTACTACCTCCCACACAATTTTAGGTGATTTTATTTTTTTGTCGTCTTTTCAGTTTGCCAGTACAAAATCTCTAACCATGAACTCCCTCAGTTTTTTAATTTGAATGTTTTATAGATCTTTTCATCATGTTTTTGGGTCCTGCCTGCTCTGGATGAAGCTGTGCTCATCAGTAATTTCTGTAAATTGAGATGTTGATTGTATTTTAGAGGCATTCACACAAATACATTCAGTATGTTCTATCTGATTAAAACTGTTCTTATTTACTGTTAGTTAAATAAAAACAAAAAAAAATCCTCTTTATGTTTTTAAAAAATACCCTTTAATTTCTATTGAGGGTAGTGTTAAAAATAGAATTCTATCAATTCTTATTGTTTTCTGTTTGATTTAAAATATAGCTAGAAATGTTTTCAAAGTAATAGTTGGAGGGGAAAAGTGCAGTTTTAAAAATTCATTGGTATTATCTTTAATCTCTACAATTTTCTGCAATCTTGATCAGAAGTCTCAAATTTTGATGTCTCTCTGAGAGCTAAAGGAGTAATGTTTAGAGCCTATATTTTTTCTGCATTTTTGTTACTTTTTGTCATTCTTGAATATTTGCTTTATTTAGTTGTCTCAAGGTCATGGAAATTACAAAAAAGTTTAAATTAAAACAGATTTTCACTTTTTTCAAAACTTTTTCTATATATGATCACCATTGAGTTTTGTTTCCTTTGCTACATTTCGATTACAAATTGCATGTAACAGTGTCAAACCATTGGTGGTTGAAAAGTTCTGTTTTTTCTTTGTTTTTGGTCCCAATTCTTATATCAATAGCTATTATTTCCTCTTCATTAAAAAAACAAAGAGGCTTTGTGGAACAGGGTTTGAAATTTTCTACTTTTTTTTTTTTCCATCAAATGAATAATTAGAAATGCTGAGACTTATATATGGTCAAAATAACAGATAACTTTCAAGCTGCTGTTCTTTATTCCTTCTGCTCTCAGGCTGCCTTTGGTGTAGTTCACTTATGTCCTTAAAGTTCAGAAAATACAAATTTTGGAAATTTAGTTCATATTAAGTAACAAATAATTATTGAGCAAGCGTTTGATCCACAGCACTGTTTTAGGCAATACGTAGTGTGCTAACAAAGGCATAGCTGCTGAGAGCAAATAGCTTATGTCTCAAACCACAACTCACAGGCTATTCCTTATTTCCTTTTTTTATTAAAATATCATATATTCTTAGTACTTGTAGCATAAATGTGTTTTACCTTGTCTTTGGGATGTTGACAGAAACTCCTCAAATTTGACATTAGACTGAGGCATATTTTAATTTATATTTTTGGCTCATTTTGAGGTTTTACATGTTTAAGCAGCATGTGAAACTAGCCCTTTAACATAAGTTTCAGAAAGTTTAAAATATGAAAATCTCCTTAGAGTTTTATTATGTAAAATAATAATTTGAGGTGAAATGAGATAGTAGAAAGTACACTGACCTTGCGTTAAACAATGTGGGTTGTAAATTATTAGTTGCTTGATCATTGGCATGTTTCTTCTCTTAATCTATTTTCTTGCTTAACTAACAATTGAATGACCCAGTGTATCTATGATACAAATTAAATATCTATTAGAATACCTGACATGGAAGTTTTTATAAAATGTTATTTTCCTTCTGCTCCCCTCCTCCATTGTCAATCCCATCTCATTCTGTTTCTGTTCCTAGCTATAAAGGATGTAAATTCCTGATTCTACTCTCAGATATGATTTTCCTGTATTGAAAGCCATATATAAATATATGTATGTATATAAATACAGATCTGACTTTTGTACATACAAGGAAACATTCCTAGAACAGTTTGTTTTTCTTTTTTCATTTGAAAAGTTCCTCCACGTATATCCTCCTATATGATATAAGATAGTACTACAAATTACAGAACTCTTAGAAGCATGTTTTAATTTTTTTTTTCCAAACACTTCATCACAAATTCGTTAGAATAATCTCATTGGTACTACTGGTTAATTATAAAGTTTACACGGTCTAAATTTATCTAAAAAAGTTAATTTTCCAGGAAGTAAAATTGGTTTACAATTAGTTTTAAAATACAAGATAGAAAATTTAGTGTTAACATAGCTATTACATTGAGAAAGCACAGATGATGAAGGATTTTATCCTTTTTGATTGTTTTTTTTTTGTGTGGTAAATTCTTGGGTTAAAAGGAAATTTTAGAGATACATTATTTGATTCAAAAGGTGTTGTTGTTAAATAGGAACACATTCTTTTTCTTCAGTTCTGTTTGATAGTTTATTTTCATTTGAATTATTTTCCCAATATTTATTCATTTATTTCTTTCAGAAAGAACGTATGGTAGGATTTTTCTAATAAGATTGCCTGCCTATTGAGTGGTAGACATGATTAAAAGTGAGCCTGTATCTAAACTAGGTTACCAAAACAAAACACCACACCCGAAAATGTAGAATTTACTGGGAAGTAAGAGCAGTGATTAAAATTTTTATTTTCTAGTAGTTATTTTGTTGATAATGTCATTCTAGAGAGTATCATATAAGACATTATTGAATTTTCATTTCTATATGTATGTGATTTTAAGTGTTGTACTGGGTTTGCATTTTTATAGTGAAATATTTAGAAAGAATATTTGATATATTCGTATTTTTCTTTTATTAAACCATAGAATTAAAATTACCTCTTTTGTTGTAATTGCTGTCATACGCTGAAGACTAAAACTTGACTAAAAGGTGGTTTAATTTTAGTTATAACTATATTAATGAGTTAATATATTGATTTATTACTCTAACTTTGGTACTAAAACATCTTTTTGGAAGCTGTCTTGGTGTTTAGTGAGTAATAAAAGTGGCTTCTTTCTATTTTAATGTATATTGAAATTAATACTCATAGTTTTTTCTTTTGAAAGACAAAAGAATAAATCTAAAATTTAATACACATCTTATGCAAATTTAGATAATCTGCAATAGGTATATGCTAAACATTGAAATGGTTCTATTCACTCTACAACTGTTTCTTTTTCCTGCTTTGTAAAATAATTTTTTTGGTTTAGTCTTTTTTCTAGACATTTCTATCCTTGACTTTTCTTTCCAGATTTTGTTTCCTAGCCTGTTTGCCATGTTTCCCTTCTTACGTGTCAGGAAATTATCCTACCTTTCTCCATTTTGGTAAGATGAACAATTTATAAAAGAAATCAAAATAGTATATTCAGTATAAATAGGTGGTGCACATTGATTTTTCTTTGTAATTTTACTAAAAGTGTACGTGTTTGTCTGTCTATTCTAACCCTTTGGTTTTCCATTTTAAAATAAAATAAAATTTATGTTGAAAATATTTTCCTGATTTAAAGATACTCTTTTGAGAAAAGTTTTTTATTTGACAGCCATAAAAGTCAGTTTATTTTCTCCCAAAATTTGATATTCCATTTTGATTTTTAAAAATTCCATGTCTTCTTAAGCAATATTTGGAAATGTAAAATGGCTGGCAGTGTGGCAGTGTGATTGCAAGAGTTAAATGATTGTCATGCTGTTTATGCCACATATACAGTATAAATCCATTGTTACCACTCTTAGGTAAATTTAAAAGTGTTCAAATATATCATGAGTTGAAAATGTGCACTCTTTTATTTTACTAACCTAATGGCTTAAATGGAGGACCTGAGAGAGTTTTAGAATAGTAAAATTATTTGTCTTGGTGTTGTAGCCCAAAATTGGACATATGAAAGGCCTTTTTACATGAGCATGATATATAATTTTGTAAATCTACCTTTTATTTACCCTTTCAATTTTATTTATCTTCATTCCTTCTGTGTTTTTCTGTTTATTTCTTTTTCTTTCTGCAAGTTGCTTAAATATGCATTTGAAAATAATCTCCACAGGCCAAAATGATTAGGTTGTACTTTTCAAGCTTTTTGGATTTTTTTTTTTTTTGTAGATTGTCAATGCACATTTATCAGTGTGAAAAGCAATTTTTAACCCTTCAAACTACAGTATATTTTTAACATCTTCTAAAATATTGTTTTCTTTGTTTATGAAATTTACAAATAAAGTGAGATATTTAATTTCCTTGATAATGCCATTATAGAGAGTATCATATAAGACACTGAATTTTTGTTTATATATGTATGAGATTTTAAGTGTTGTGCTGAGTTGCGTTTTTATAGTGAGATACTTAAGAAGAATATTTGGTATGTTTTTCTTTAAACCCATAGTATAATGCATTTTTTATTAAAACCAATGTTTCTTAAGGTTTGTCATATTTTATAATTAAAGACAATTATTGAATGACTCAAGACAGTAATCAAACTGAATACATTAGATTGCCTGTTGTGATGTACTTATTAACTTAGTGACCAGATCTAAGATAGAACACACAAAGTAATCCCAGAATGTGAAGATGGAGAATTAAGAGGTCAACAAATATTAAAGTTGTTATAAAATGCATATTGCCAAACAGTGATACCTCTTCCTCTGCCTTGCCCTTTGTGTCCTCCATCCCTTTAAAAAAATTATCTCAGTGAATTACTTTAAATATGAAAATTGATAATAAGCTTTGAGGGCAGCAATGATAAGAATCTTTAGATTCTTTTAAGAAATAACAAGTCAGGGAGGTGGGGCATCTAAATATTTGACAAAAAGCATTATAAACATCCAGGCAATGGTAATATGAAGAATGAGTTCATACCTGGAAGACTAGGCCAAAGATAACTGCTGCCATATTGAATATCTTGACTGTGATTTATATGCCTAGTTTGGAATCTGGGCTGAAGGAAGATAATATTGATAGTGGAAGTATCTAGAATTACACTTAGGGTTCTTGTATTGTTTATAACTATATGGGCTTCAAAACGAAAGACCAGCTTCTTTTGCAAGGTCCTCTGGATCATCTAGAAAAAGGGAAGGTATTATATACTATTATTTTAGAGATATGAATTACCTAGATTTGTCTTTAAACCCATTATTGGATTAAAGGTCTCCCCTTGATGGTGGGGAAACAAGTGGATGATCTATATAGCATTTTCCCTTGATAGCCAATTTGCCTTAGATTTATAACTGCCTTATGATTCCTAAATAAGGTAATGTCTAAGCAGAAGTGCAGTGAACTATAAATAGTTTGAGTCCCAGCACAACACACTATGTACATACATATATACATATATAAAGACACATTAAACTATACTTTCACCTTACATTGAGCAATACAGTGGAAAAGCAGCAGGGTCCCAGATATAGATGGCTCCTTAAAATTTGAGTATTAGGATACTACCTGAAGTTTAAAACAAATTTTATGTGTTAATTTCCTGATATATTATAATTATGAGTTGAAGAAGTAAATAATGTTTTTTTATAAGCAAGAACTTAAGGTGACAGCTTTTTTATGCTACTACAGCTAATGGTACAGATTTATATCTTTCAAGAACTTTTTACTGAGGTCTAAGACTATTAAACATGAACTCTATAATGTTAATAAAGTCTTATGTTATAAAATGTATCAGGTAAAGAGGATGTTTGTTTTTAAGGGTGAGTGTTGTTTTCCAAATGCATATGAAAAGCACAGGTCAATTTGTGAGTCCCAGTGGTACTCTTTAATTTATAGTTTGTTAAAAATCCAGAAACATTGTTTTTTTACCTTTTAAAATGTAAAGTGATTTCTTAATAGATATGTTTAATTTTATTCTCCAGATCCTGTAAATTTTGATGACATAGCTTCCTCAGAAAACTTGCTACATCTCACTGCAAACCGACCGAAGATGCCTGGAAGACGGCTGCCTGGCCGCTTCAATGGTGGACATTCTGTGAGTTATACTTATTGTTGTTAAACAGGGAATTCAGCAAATCCCGAGTCCTTCTGAAGATAAGAATAAGTGAGGATTTATAGTTCCACTAGTTTAAAAATCAGGAAGCTAGTGTTACACTCAAGTGGTAAATGGTTGTATTAAAGAGTCATGCTCATTCAGCATTTTGGAATGGAAGGTTACAGAATCAGAAAGTGTTATCCTCAGACTGTAACTACAGAGCACAGGGTCAAAAGGGGACAGGGTACTTGTGTAATCCACCCGTCCAACAACAATAATTAGAATTGAGTGGTACATACTCATGTGAGGAAGAAGAAGAACATTTTTCATCTTGAAATAGTGTTTTTTGTAGTACTAATCCTGGTATTTAATATGTAACTTCTTTTTACGCCTTCTATACACTTGCCCATGATATTGGTAGTACATTAGTGTTAATATATTAGCTCTTAAGCACTGTGGTGCTTGTAAATTACCTAAGTAGAGAAAATTTTTATTGTGAAGAATCAAGCTGGTTTTCCCCCAAGATGTGCAAGTGTACTATTTAGCATGAAATTACATACCATCCTGTTAGTAATAATGGAATATCTGGAACAGTAGCTGCTGAAAACAGTGACAAAAGTTATTATCCAAATACTAACTTTTTTTCTTTGGTGTTTTCTGTTCTTGATTAAAAAAAAAATCATTTAGCCAACTCACAGCCCAGAAAAAATCTTGAAGTCACCAAAAGAAGAAGATAGTGCCAACATAAAGCCATCTGAATTTAAAAAGGATTCATGCTACTCTCCAAAGGTGAGGTGTGCATTGTGGTCTAAGATTTGTATATTTTGTAAGATTCTTTGTGAACATCAAAACTGTGGAATTTAAAGTGTCCTTTTAGAATGATTTTTTCTGCCAAGAAATAAAATAATCCCTGCTAAAAAATTGAGTTATTAAAGGTAAGTCACACTATTCTCTGTAGATCGTTTTTTTAGAAGAGCTTATATTATTTTAAATGAATAATATAAATGTTACATATTTCATATTTTTTAAGACATAGCTCGGTTTCATTTTCCCATTAAACATACACTCATTAGGTCAGAAGCCATCATTTGTTTACTTCTTACCTAGCTTGATGCTTGGCACCATAATAAGCGCTAACTATAAACTGGAATGAATGACAGAATACATGGATTCTTCCATCTGTTATATGGTGTTTTAGACTCTTCTAAACTGTTGTCATTTTTATTAAGGTAGTATTACCACAACTGGTACTCATATTTAAGAATGTCATGTTCCTCCTCAAATTCATTCCAGGGCATTTGGCTGCTATTCCAGTTTATCAGATACACTTAATCTGATTCTCTCAGCTGTTAGCATTCTGTTGAAAATTTACTTGTTATTTTAGTGAAATAATAAAAGGGTGTCTGATCATGTATTCATTTTAATGCCTCTTCCATGCACTTCCTAAATTTTTCATAATGACTTTTTTTAAAAAAGATTTTATTGAGGATTTGGGGGAGGGAACAGCATTGGGAAATTGGGGAAGGGGAACAGACAAGTTACTGTCCTTTTGTTCTTCAGTCTAGTTGTGGAGGATGCTGCTTCACTGGCCCATGTTGGTATTATGATCGTTGCTCTCTTCCCGGCTGAGGCAGTCGGTTGCTGGCTATTGTTTGGTGGCTCATGGCAGCTTCGCCGGCTGCTGGCCGCTCACGTTGGCTGCTAGCCACTCACGGTAGCTCACGGCAGCCCACTGCAGCAGGGGCTGCAGCCTGTGCCATCGCTGGCCACTCATGGCAGCCCAGCGCCAGGTCGAGCTGTTGTTCACAGTCTTAGCTGTAGAGGGCGCAGCGTCACTGGCCCTACTGTGGGATCCGAACCGGGGCCCTGCTGCTCAGAGCTGGCGTCCCAAGCCAACTCTTAACCAACTGAGCCACTTGGCCGGCCCCCATAATTACTTTTAAGTGAAGTTATTTGGATATTCTAAATAGTAACTACTTAATGTGGAGGATCAAAACAATACCTTAATGCTGATACAGTATTTCCTTCCTTATTGGTAGGGGATACGTTCCAAGATCCCCAGTGGATGCTTGAAACCATGGATTGTACTGAACCCTGTATATGCTATGAGTTTTTTCTATACATACATGCCTTTTTACTTAGGAGAAAAAATTTATGGCTTCTCTTTGGCCTATCTGAATTGCCAGCATCACTTCTTTTGTGCTTTGGGGCCATTACTAAGTAAAATAAGTGTTTTTGAACACAAGTACTGTGATAACTGTGACAGTTGATCTGATAACTAGATGGCTACTGAGTGACGAATCGGCAGGTAGAGTAAACATGTAATGTGGATACACTGGATAAAGGGATGATTCACATTCTGGGCCAAAGTGGGACGGCTCGAGATTTCATTATGGGACTCAGAAAGGCATGCAGTTTAAAACATGAATTGTTCATTTCCGGGGTTTTCATTCCATATTTTGGACCACAGTTTACCGAGGGTAACTAAATCCTCAGAAAGTGAAACTACAGATAAGGTGGAGGTGGCGGGGGAGACTGTATAGTCTATAGTCTATAGTTCCACTAGGCAAACCATTCATAAGATAAATCTAATGTATTTTTCTTTTCTATTTTTCTTTCTTTTTTGTAAAAATAAAACCTTTGACATTCCTCACAAAACTCCTAGTGATTGCAGATTTATTTGGTGGTTTTTTTCAGGTGTGAACATCACATTGCTTTTAGTATTTCTAAATTTACCATTTATCTTGAAGTATTACTTTAATTATTTCCTTGCTATAAAATCTTTTGAACTTAAATATAATAAGTATGAATACAAATAGAATCAGAATTTTTTCTGTTTATATTTTTCAGCCATCTGTGTACCTTTCAACACCTTCAAGTGCTTCTAAACCAAATACGGCTGGTTTTTTAATTCCATTAGAAATGAAAGCTAAAGTAGAAGCAGATGATGGGAAGAAAAATTCATTGGATGAGCTTAGAGCTGAGATGATTGAGTTGCTGTGCCTTGTGGAAGCACTGAAAAAGGATCATGGGTAAGTAGCCCTTGTTTTCTTCTTTGAGTACTACTTAACACATGTAAAGAATTATTCTAAATTGAACAAGTATGTTTTCAAAGAAATTTTCATTAATAGTGCTTCTCTTCTCTTGGCCAAAAATTTCAATTAGAAAACTTGTTTAATAGGCCAGATCTAGAAAAGGTATATGTGTACCTATAATTTAAGGTTAGAAATCTGGCAAACACTGGGGTTAATTAGCCTTAAAATATTAGGAAAACCATGTTGTATTTTGGATCTATGGTGTATCTGTATATCTAATTTAATTCTCAGAGGACTTTAATTGCTATTTCTGCTAGGGTTGAGTGGATATTTAAAAAACAAATGGGTTGGGGTAGATGATCTCTAAGGCTCTTCTCTTAATTTTGAAAGTTTTTGATAATGGTATACGGTAAGACATACCTTAAGTGAAAGTTACGAATGTTTTACAGCTAAAATAAATTTAAAAGATCACCTACTATAGCCCGCCTCCCTTCCTTTAAATGAAGTAGTAAAAGGGTTCAGAGAGGTAAAGCTATTTAAGATCACACAGCTCTTAAATGCAGAGCTAGAACTCAAAACCCATATCTTCAATTGAGTCAGAGATCTTTTTTATAACCATTATTATTTGAATTTAAAAACTTGTTAATATTTTAAAGGTAATTCTGCAAAAGCCCAGTGGGTAAACAGCTCAAAGATCAGATAATCTAACTGAACTGAGGGTGAAAGTTCAGGTGCTCGTCCCCTTTCTCACCTTCTCCTGTAGCCTCTAAAAATATTTCTTGGAATAATGGAATCTGGTATAAAAGTCACTACAAGAAACCATGTTACCTCTGAGTTTGTAACATGTATGTACCATATCTCCCCCAATACTCAGTAGGCCTTGGATTCTTTATTAAAAATACTATCAAGATTAATAATATGGTGTACTTGTAGTTTGCAAAGCACTTTTATAAACGTCCGTTGTATAGAAACAAAAGAATTATCTTGAACGACTACTTAAAAATATATGCCAAAGGTGCCAAAAAAAAAAGTATACAAGTGGACACTTTGGTCAGTAGCTCAAGCAGTAGTTGGCTCTAATCAGAAGTGTCTGGCCGCTGATGGTAACCACTTTGAGTACCTCTTGTAATTACAGAAGTCAAACGTGACTTGTATTCATCTTTTGTTATTGGTATATATTGAGTATGACAATTTTATTAGTATTTTTCTTTCTTAAAATGTGTGTACATTTTTTTGTCACCCTCTGTATATTATGCATATGTATATCATATACAGAGTGTGTTTGTAATTTGGTACATGATGGCTTTTTGTTGAATCCTTCAGTTTATATCTTCTGAGTCCCAACAAACTTTTTTACAGATTGTATAATATGCACATTATAAACTGTTAAGCTCATTCATCCAGTACATATTAACTAAGCACCACATGTACCCAAGAAGTTTTCTGATTTGGTGATTTTGACATTTTACATTTTTGACACCAAGTGTGCTATTTTCAGTGAACTAATAATTATATATACAGATTGCCTATAGGTGCTTTTAAATTAGCTGTAGGATGAATAAAATATGATTTATATATATTTTAAAGTATACATCAAATATTTTAGAAGTCTTGACTTCCTCTGGGAAAATGAAATGGATGGTAGTTTTTTAAATCTGAAGAAGAGTATCACAGGAGAGCATCATCATGCATGTGTGTATACTGATGCAGAGAAATACTATACTACAGTATACAGCAATAAAAATAAATGAATTATGGTTACATGTGTCAACATGAATTAATCTCAAAAATGTTGGCAGTGGGAAAAGTAAATCACAGACATGCATATAGTATTATTTCATTTATATAAAGTTGAAAAGCATACAAAACCAAACAGCATACTGTTTCATGATATATTTGTATATGTGATAGAATTAGAAAGAAGAAAGGAACAATAAATACTATAAAATGTTTCCTATGAATGAGGGGGGTGAAATGGGATTGAAGAGGGAGGGCCACTGGGTATCAGAGGTATTGGTAATAGCATTTTATTTCCTAAGCTAACTTGGAGTTCTTAGGTTTTTGCTTTATTATCATATCTTGATAGCTTACAAACGCATAAATCATCTTTATACATTCAGTATTAAAATCTAAAATGGATAGAAGAAGTCATTAAAAAATCCAAGGAGGTTGACATGGAAGGATTGACAGAAATACATCAGTAATCTGTTTCTTTAGTAGAAAAGTTATAGAAGATGTACAGTTTAATCCTGTTCTTGTAAAACGAAAACAGAATGAATGTTACATAAAAATTTTATATCTGTAAATGTGTTTTTAAAATGAGCAATACAAATGTGAGAGTGGTACAAAATTATCAGATCAAAAAACAAATAATGTAACAGTTATAAGTAAAGATAAATAAAGCAGGATAGTCTAGGAGTAAATCCTAATTTAGATATAAATAAAATGTATAATAAACTCAGAATAATAGAATAATTGGAAAAAGGAAGCATTATTTAATTTAGTGATAACTTATGGAAATAGGAAGTTATTAGCTTAGAAGTACATTTTATATCACATATCAAAATAAGCTCTAGGTGAAAAATTTGAGTTACATATTATTTTAAAAATTATAATCAGAAAATTTATTGCCAATATAGAGAAATAATTTTCTAATCATTAAAACCACAAAAGAAATTAGTTTTGAAACTATAGAATTTAAAACTTCCTTTCTTTTTCATGTTGTTCATGAGTTTTCACGAGTTTTTCAAGCTATTATTTCTACAATACTCTTGAAGAGAATTTTCCTAGTATATATTGAGAGGCTAGAAATGTCCACACATTTTTATTTAGAAACTTAATATACTGATGTATTCATGATGTTAATAAAGTTCCTATTCCTCCCCTTTTTTTTTTTAAATTTTCTTCTAAAACCAACTAACCAAACCAAAAAACCTGGATATTTGAATACCAAACAACTGTCTTCAGAAATTGGAAAATTATAGCAGCATGGAAATGTTTTAAAATACTTTGTGAAATGATACAGTAAAAATTCTATACTTAATAGCTATGGAGGGAAAAATGAGTATGTCTAAGAGAAGGGAACACAGAAAAATGAAAACATGAGTTAAGAGGGATTGATGATTGAAGTTTTTTGTTTATTGGTTTGTTTTTGGATTTTAAATGTAGCATTTAAAAAATAGACAAAGAAATGTAAAGTCCGGGTTATTTTATTAAATAAACTATGATTTGCCTTATACTGTGACATGTTTTGACATTCATTCTACTAAATAGTTTAGGCTCTGGGAAAATACATGATAACTGAATATGGAAATTCTTTCTAAAGGCCAGTTATTATTTCTTTATTTTATCACGAGCTGTTCTGTATTCATTTAAAAAAATTTGTTTTAATTTTTAAATTTTAAAAAATTTTTATTTTTTATTATTATTTTTAAATCTCAGGTAGGTTTGTCATGGTTTTGTTGAGATTTTAACTGTCAGATTGAACTATTCCAACTACAGGTTTTGAAATTATTGTCAATCAAAATAGCTCTTTTCTTTAAAAAGTTCCCCCAGTGTTCTGGGATGTCAGGCAACAGAGATCCTGTTAATATTAGTCAAATATGTTGTTTAATTGAAAGACTTAACAGTAATAAGTGCTTTGTTTTTAAGGAAAGAACTGGAAAAACTACGAAAAGATTTGGAAGAAGAGAAGGCAATGAGAAATCATCTAGAGGTAATTCACTTCTCTCAGCGTTGAGATTATGGTCAGCATAAACCAGATGTTTATTCCAACCCAACTGGGTGATTGATTCCACTACAAAATATGCTGTCCTACTTTTGTTGGACACTCCCTGCTGCTTGGTAACCATTTAATTAATCTCTTGTTGACTCCCTGTCACATTCCATTCATTCATTCAGCAAATATTTTTTGAGCTCTAACTCTCATTGGCAGTGCATGAGGCACAGAACAAAACAAACACGGTACTTGCCCCGTAAAAGTGTCTAGTTCTGGATCTTTTACACTTAACACTGCTTCTTTCTTGAGCTATAGTTCTCTTTTTCCCAGTTTTTAACTTTTTTCTGTTTTCTTTTTGTTTTGTTTTTTCCTAGGGGCAAAGCTGGTAGTGGTAGTGGTAGGATGGCTATAGATTTGTTGACTTTGATTTTTTACTGAGAATTTATAATGTTATCATCTTCACTCTGCTGATGACTGGCCAGTTCACTTATTTTCTTTTATCTTCCTTAACTTCTTTTCCATCCTCACTGACTTTGGTTTTCATTTGTAGTCTTTTTTTTCTGCGTATTTCAGGGAAAGTGTATCCTGCCTTTTTTCAGAGGCCCTTCCCATTGTGTATTTAAGTATTTTATTCTCCTCCCTATTTTTACTTTGCCTCATTACTTACTTATTTCTTTTGTTAACACTGTGAAACAGAGAGAGAACATGGGACTTTTCATTAAAAACCTTGAGCTCCTCTTCTGACTTATACTCGTGACTTTCAGTTCTAAACCATGTGTCAGTTACGCTTAACACTTTATGTACATTATCTCATTGGACACACGTAACAATTTATAAGGATTATTGTTCCTACTTTAAGAGTGAGAAAACTAAGGTTTAGAATAATTAAATCACCAGTGGAGCTGAAATTTTCAACAGAAGCAGCCAGTCTTCAGAACCTTTATTTTAGGGATTAAGTTACACTGTTCTAATTTGAGGAAGTCACTTAACCTCCTTTGGTTTTAGTTAAGGTAATACCGTATTTGCCGGCGTATAAGACGACTTGGCGTATAAGACGACCCCCTAACATTTCCACTCAAAATACAGAGTTTGTTATATGGTCGGCTGTGTGCGATTTTGCGAGTGTGGTAAAATCGCAT
>NW_017731849.1:999052-1004107 GCF_001890085.2 Hipposideros armiger
CATCGGGAGGCCACTATGGCACGGGGCAAGCACTATGGGCAGTCTATCTGAAGTGTACCTGGCGTATAAGATGACCCCCCACTTGGAGGCATATTTTTCAGGGCCAAAAAATCGTCTTATACGCCGGCAAATACGGTATATGTAAAGGTATTGGGTCAATTATCAAACCCTTTATTGGCTTTTTCCCTTCTTTCCATGAAAATATTCATTTTTTTTCCTTACTCATAAAATAAAGAAAAGCCCCCTTTCAAACAAGGTCCAGCTTCCCTCTTGATCTACTGCAGTTTTGTCTTTTCATTTGGGTTCATTTGTTGCAAAACAAACAAAAGCATACATTTGCAATCTAATTCTTCACCTTTAATTTAGTCCTTAATTCCTTGCATTTTTTGGTTTACTGATGGCAGCTCCAATGTCTGCAGTTTCTACAACATTTCATTTTTATCATTGCTACTCTTTCAAATGTTTGCTTTGGTTTTCTTGATCCTGCAGTCTTCTGTGTTTAACTTCTTTATCTCTTCTTCCTTTCTTGTAATGTAAATGAGGTATTCCTTCACTGCTGTCCTAGGACCCCCTTTCTGTGCATTCACACTCTCCTACCCTTTGCTTACCTAGGCCCATCAGTATCATGATTAGCTGAAGTTATCCCTTCCATCCCTTCCACCTAAATCTAATTCTTCTTTTCCCGGCTTCTATCCTGTGTTATTCTAGCTATTAGTTTCCTCAGATGTTCCATTGTGAACTTAGATTTAGCATGTTTCCTATTAAATTTATCATCCGCCCTTCCTGTTCTTCTGATTTTGTTTTTGTTGATGCTTTCGTAGTCATACATAAATGGTATTTCTATTCTCTTCTAATTTCATTCTCCTTCAGTCCTGTTAACATACACCCTAACCTTTATCTAGTTCTTCCCACTATTTCTGTCCTTTTATCAGGCTCTTTATCTTCTGGGCAGTCTGCTTAAGTGTCTTTCATTCTTATCTCAAATTAATCTTTCTTTTATTTGCTCAGTACTTTCAAGAACTTGCTATTACTTATGGAATGAAATTCAAACTTCTGGACTTGGCATATGAAGTTTTTTTATGTGTTGATCCTAGTTTATCTTTCTTTCCTCATTTGTGATCTTTAATTGTCCCTTACAGCTAATCATCTGAATTCTTACTCTTATTGTATTTTCCTGGATTTTTTCTTTAGTCGCAACTTCTCATGCCCAAGTTCTACAGATTCTCAGGGCCTAGCTCAATCACCCTAAGTTGGTACCAGTCGTCTTCTCATTAAAAGTAATTTGTCTTCTTCCAAATGCATGTCCTTTAGTTTTGTAGGAGATGAATAAATAATAATTTTCTACCTTATCACTCTTACACTAATTACTTATTTTGCCCGTCTTCTAGACTGTAAGACTGTTGAAGATGGGATCTATGTCTGTTTTCATCTTCGCCCATAGCTCCTACCACAGTGCTACATATTAGATAGATAATAAATTTTTGTCACATTGATAAATGTTATAGGATACATGTTAAAAAGGTCTTAGATATCCAGTGTGTACCATGGTAGAAATTGAGAAATTAAAAAAAAGTTTCTTTCATTCCTTAAGGAATTTATATAAGAGGAGCTAATACAATGTTAAGTTTCTATATATGATTTAATTTGTCATACAAATTGTAATGACTCAAATGAATTGTTTCTTTTTTGAAGAATTTCATTTGATTCAGTATTCCCAGCAAAATCAGCTGTTACTTAGTCTCTTGCTGACTTATATTATACATTTTTTTTCCTAATGGGGAAAGTTTTGACTCTTGTATTTGTAAAAGCACACTTATTCAGGCATTCGAGTTTTAGGATCATAAATTTAAAGAAATTATATTTCCCCAAAGATTGAAAGTGGTACTTTGAACTACTTTGAAGTTAACATTATGTAGTATTAAATTATACTGAGGAGTGATAAAAATGACTTAAGATGAACAATGAACATGAAAGAGCTAGATGAGAATCTAGCAGTAAAAGTGTTTGTGTGATAGCTTAGTTCATGACAAATAGCAGTCTGATAAGAGTATTACTGACTACATACAAGGTTGTTTCTACCCCCTACCCCCTCTTCCACCAATGTTTTTTCTTACTATTTTCTGTATATCTTTGCCCATTAAATTGGTACAGTTGGTGAATGTATCTTTGGAATATAGACAATAATAGCACATTAGGCTGAAGATTGAGGGATTTTGTCTCAGTCTAGTCTGAAGATTGAGATTTGTTCCAATCCAAAGCTGCTAAAATGTTTAGCTAATGATTGTATTAGCTGAAGAATAATATCAGGAAATGTCCTGGAATGAACAAACAATTCTTGATTGGTGAGAATCTCTTAGGAGCTTGTGAACATACTGATTTCTGCGTTTTGATTGTGGCAAAATGCTCATCATTTAATAATGAACTTTAGAGGTTAGTCATAGAATATATTACTTGTATGCACTGTTGGGTAGAGGGATGATGCTGTCAGGAGAACATAAGGCCTAATATTTCCACATGCAGTGAAAGGTTAAAGACGATCAAAATATTATATAATTGTGAAGGGAATATAAAAACTGGGCTTTTAGAGCCTTAGACCTTACCTATAAAAGTTCTGTGCCGCTTGTTAGCATGGAACCGTTGGCATGGTATTTCATCTCTTTGAGTCTCAACTTAGTTGTTTGTAATATGTCACAATTAAATACCTAGTTATTGTAAAATTTAATGAATTTCCAAATTTTCTTAAGTTTTTTAAATTGTGAATTTCTTGAAATTCACAGTCTGCCTAATGATAGAAATATTTCCAACACATTAACTGGATCTTAAATATATTTCTGGGCTTTCAAGATAACTTAATCTAGAACATACTGTTTACGGATGAGGAAATTGAGACCAAGTGATTTGTTAAGTGATTTACCAATATCACATGGTTGTAAATGAAAAAATAATCTGGTCCTTTATTTTTACTGTTCTGTACTGCCTCCTTTGTTTAATTACTGGTATGTGTACATTTCTTAATTTGGTTTCAAGGGCTCTCTTGTTCTTTGTAGGGCTGATTTTCTTACCGTTCTTTCAAATGCTCACATTATTTAACATTGTTCTGGCTGAAACACCTGTAGTTTTTTTTTGCTGTTGTCACCTGCCATTTAGGAACTTGTATTATGACATTTTCTTCTGTTAAGCTTTTTTATGTTACACCATTGGAAATTTTCTGTGCGTACCACGGTGAATTCAATTTTAGAATGGAAACCAACATCTGGAGACTTGAAAGTATGATCAGATCTTAATGACATAAGATAAAATAAAGAAACTTTACTAAAGTGAAGATATTTTATCTGTTCCTCAATTTGTGTTTTGTATTTTAGGTAGAAATAGAGAAGCTGAAAAAAGCAGTCCTGTCTTGAAGCGGCCGGACCTGATGTTTCTATTGTTACAGGAACTCAGAAGCAACACTATGAAACTGCAACTGACTTGTTACTTAAAAATAACAAATGCTGATGTGATGAAGAAATATGGGTATTTGAACTATAATATCTATAGAAAAGTAGGGGGAGCGTGAGTTTTTTTTTTATATATTTTGTTTTGCCAATATGGAAAAAAAAGAGGCCTTATTTCTTATGAGCTGGGATTGCAAACTTTTTTTTTTAGTTTGCTTGAAAATACTACTGAATCTGTATAAAAAGAAAGTTCACAATAGTTTTTTTATTGAAACTTGTATTATTTTTAAAGAGATCTATACTATAAATATGGTGATATCTTTACAAATAATCTGTAAAATATACTATTTGAGAGGGACAAATTAGCTTTATAGTAACTATAGTCACTACTTTTCCCATACATACATAATACATAAGGGATATAAACTTTGTGTACATATATATATATATATAGATTTTTTTTTCATTTTTAGCTTCTTTCCCAGGATTACACTGTTGTGCCTGTTTGTTTGCAGTGCTGTTTATGCTCTAGGTTATGATATAGGAGCTTCCTAGCTATATACCAGATTACTCACCATGCTTATAGTAATAACTAATGAAATAATTTCTTCAGCCTTTAGAATATTTTATATCGCTTGCACTATAGGATTCATAAAAAGAATTTAATTAAGAGGTATTGGATTGTTAAATATATTTGGGAAAATATGAGCTATATTTTAAATTCATTAGGTCTAAAGAACTAAAAATGTCAGTTTAATTCTTAACGTGTTGTGCCTAGAAACTACAGCACATGTAATACGCAAACACCAGCCTTATTGCTGTACTTTTCTGCTTATTTTACAGGCGTAAATGTCACTCATTTCATGATCTTAATTCTTTATGCCCCTCCCTCTGATTTTTAATAATGGTAATATTAGGAAAACAAAACTCAAAATTTAAAATTAAGTGTGAGGTTTCATACTTTTGACAAGTTATCATTATGTAAATACTCAGGTTTTACAATGTGTAATTTATGTAATAGACCAAACTAAGTGGTGGAGATATTTTGGACTGTCATTTAGGAACCAACTTTACAAAGAGGGTTAGTGTATCATAAAATGTAACATTGTAGCTTATTTAAAACCAAAGGTAATTGACTATGTTCAAAATTCATTTTCACAAGATGGATAAATTAGTTCCTTCAGAGTCACTTTACAAAAAGTTGAAAAATTTTAAATGTTATATCTATAGTCTCAAAATGTGAGGTTTTATATTAAAAGTAGAAATTTGATTTTTCATTTGCAAAAATATTTAGATTTTAAGATTTATTGTAGCAAATAATTTTCAGATTTTAAGTACCATCTATCATGCTTCCATTTTATGTTATTTTAAACCACCAAACCAACATTTTTGCTTTAAGTTTTGATCTTACACTACTGAAATCTTGTGTTAATGAAATTTTGTTAGTCTTTCAAATAAAAGAACTGAAGTAGAAAATAATAAGAAATTCTAATACATAATTACTGAATGTTAAATTCACAACTTATATTAGTGCTTTTGGGGAAACCTGATTGTATTGAGTATGTACATTTTAACTCTTTAAAATCCTTAGGCTCTTCTGATGAGGTCACTACTGAACACA
>NW_017731849.1:1006002-1026684 GCF_001890085.2 Hipposideros armiger
GCAATGATGGTGCCAACTTGGGCCAGTGAAGCAACGTCCTCCACAACTAGACTGAAGAACAAAAGGACAGCAACTTGTCTGTTCCCCTTCCCTCAAGTCCCCAGAGCTAGTTCCCATCCCCCAATTCCCCAATAAAAATCTTAAAAAAAAATAAAAATAAAAAAGAAATGGAAGCTGCTCTTTTACTCTTTTTTTTCAAAAGCATTTCACAGTGATGGATATGATTAAGAGAAAGTAGGCATAGCACTTCCTCTCCCTCTGTTGTGGAATACAGCATCCCTTTCTTTGGGGGAGATACTCCTTTCATTTATGTTATATTCAAAATGGAGCTGTTACAGATCCTGCCTCCCTGGCCACCCAGCGATTGGCCCAAGGGAGAGTGTTTTGTCTAAATTCAGTTATTAACTTAGACACTGAGATTTTAAAACTTGGAAACAAAAAGAGCTAGTCTCAGCGTGGGAGCTCTCCACAGTTACATTCTCCTGTCATCTGGAAAAAACTGATTTGAAAGAAGAAAACTTAATGGAGCAGAAAGAAGATGCAAATGGGATCCATAAGGATTTGAAAACATTACAAGTCATGCCTGAGCCTCAGCTCATTGCTGGGTTCCTTAAGCGCAAACTTGCTCATAAGCTTCTTGGGTTTCTGAACTTAACTGGAAGTCCTGGTAAACATGATCGAGTCGGGGGCGTCAAGGTCTGTTTACTCTAGTTGAAAATAGGCCACATACCTGACACTCCAGGCTTCCTAGAAATCCACCGGGAGATCTGAATCATAGAAAAGAGAGACACCACTGTGAAGCAATATGGAAAATAAGTGTGACAGGCATTTAAGTTCAAAACAATCTAATTTGAGAACTACTTATTGGCCTTTATGAACACAAGGTATAAATGAGATCTTGCTTTTTTGGCTTATAGAATTTTAGTGTTTGAAGGGACGTTAGAGATGGTCAAATCTAGCGTCTGTGCAGATGGTTTTGTCTGAAGATAGAATTTTGTGGATTTAGTCCCATTCTAGGAAACAGGAGCAGACAGCAATTTAACTCAAATGGATCTACTTGGGTTTCATTACTCTTAAGATTCAAGAGACTATAGACTATAGCCTGGGTCTGGGTTTTTTTATTTATGGATCCTCACCATTATTGATTGTATTTTACTACTATCACCTTTATTTTGAATACACTTGTTGTATATAAGGGACAAAATTTAGAAATAGCAATATTTTTTACATAGAGCTAATAATTTTTTCTATCACAGATGTTATTTTCATTTTACAACTATCAGGTGGTACTTACTTATTAGCTACATTTCAGTTCCTAGAAAATTGTGTGAATAAAGTTATTAAAAGTAAAACTTTTAAGTGCACTGAATAACTTAGATTTTTTAGTAAAGGAGATCACTTGTTAACATTTCACAGTATAGTGTATTAGAAATATTCCTCAATGTTAACAAATACTTAACATCTGATACGACACAGTAGTGACACGTTTATCCTCTTCCTTGAGATCACTGAGAAAGAAATAGAATGAAAAATAGAATTAGTAGTTTAAAAAAGATTTAAGATAAAGAACATTCTCAAATAACCAATTTGTAATAAAAATACCTCCTAAACGCTTTGACATTTGGAATAAAATGAAGGACAGCCCGAGGTTTGACATGCCTCCCCCAACCTTGTCCCAGACGCGGATTTCTCTGAAGTGTCCCTCTGATCATCTTAGGCCCCAATCCTATGTAGCAGAGTGGCAGGACGTGTAGAAAGAAGCCACACTAAGCCCCTGTTTGAAGCCTGGAAACCAGGGAGAGGGAGACGGCCCCTAGGAAAGTCAAGACATGTGATGAGGGTATTTTAGGTAACATTCTGAATTAAAGCTGCAGTCACCTTCCTCCTCCCTGCACTAGTCAGCAAATTGCTGACACGCTTCAAATGTGAGTAATCAGGCACCATACATGCATCTTTATAGGTGCATGTGTTATATTCAATTGTAGAGTATTAAAAAAATGGCCCAGAGGGGCCGGCCGAGTGGCGCTATGGTTAAGAACTGGCTTGGGACACCAGAGGGTCCCAGTTCGGATCCCACATATGAGGGCCAATGACACTGCCCTCCACAGCTAAGATGCTGAACAACAGCTCAACCTGGAGCTGGGCTGCTGGGAGTCGCCGGCGACGGCGTAGGCTGCAGCCCCTGTGGCAGTAGGTTGCCATGGGCTACCGTATGTAGCCAGCAGCCAGCGTCAGCGGCTGTCCAGAAGCCGGCGACGGATCTGCCTCGCCCGGGAAGAGCGCAATGATGGTGCCAACTTGGGCCAGTGAAGCAACATCCTCCACAACTAGACTAAAGAACAAAAAATGACAGCAACTTATCTGTTCCCCTTCCCCCAATTCCCCAGCACTGTTCCCATCCCCTGAATTCCCCCAATAAAAAAAATTAAAAAAAAAAAAAATGGCCCTGAAACAAAGGCTTGATGCTGCAAATAGAAATCCCTGTGTCTCGGAGGAAATGGACAAGATATGTAACACCAAGACATTTGTTAGGTTAGGGAACTTGAGGATAAAGAATGAACACCGACCCAAAAATAAAATGAAAATTTAATTGACTAATCACACCATAAATCATAAGGAAATGTAATTAAAGCGGTACCACTAAAAGCAGGCCAGAAAAGATCATAGCTGTCGTTTTAACTGCTTCAAACTACTCAGCGCTTTAGAAAACGAGAATTCCCCGATTCATTTTATGAATCCAGCATAACTTGAAACCTGATGACTACAGACCAGCCTCACTTGTGATTTGGTATCAGGAGATTTTTGAGCCTTACTGCGTTATATGAAATGATGAGAAGAAAAATGATTGTGTTGACAGGGCAGGGCAGGGAAGGGCCGAGCATCTCCTTAACTGGGAATGTGCTGGAGAGGACTTGACAGCTTGGTACCACGGCCTTGATTCATGAGGACACCAACAGGCCTACCCACTACTGCACTTACACCATCCATGCAAATATCAACAGTGAAAAAATTAACTAACACCTTAGTATGAAAGTTTTGACCATGCGGACCAAATACTTTTAAAGCATGGCTAACCTAAAATAACCTCCTATGGTCCCTAGGATAATGCTCAGTGAATGTATCAATCAATGACAGAGGATGTAGCCTATCTCTTTTACCCTTTGTCTTTACCCTCTCCTATCTTTTCTTTTTTATTCAAGGATTCAAGTTGAAATAGCTTCTCAGGACTAACCACTAGCATGCCAACTGTTACAAAATAGTCATGCTTCCAGGGGCTTAGCATTATGCTCTTAAAATGCTTTATACATATTTATGATACTAGGCTTTAAGCAGTCTGTGTAATTACCGTGAGGTTTATAGTAAACTTACCTGTACTGTAAAAATAGGCTTCATATCAAATACTAAAACTAATGTTTGTATTGTGCTTACCATGTACCAAGTACTGTTGCAAGTAATCTCTGTTTAAATCTATCTATCTATCTATCTATCTATCTATCTATCTATCTATCTATCTATCAATCATCTACCTACCATCTACCATCTAAGTATCTCAGCCCTTCTATATAATAGGTACTATTATTTCTCACATATCAGGAAACAGGCTCAGAGGTTAAGCAACTTGGCCAAGGCCATTAAACTAATAAAGGGAGGAAAGAAACCCAGACAGGCTGGTTTTGAAGCCTGCGCTCTTGATCATATGCTGGCCCTACATAGATAATGTATAAGAAATAAGGAACCTGAATTGGGAAAGTCTTCTAAGTTCTTTTAGTCTCTGTAATCCCTTCTAGTATCTGAGGATCAAATGTTTCCATTGGTAAGGCAGTTAGACTAAATAATTTACAAAGTCCGTTTTCAGTGATTCCATACTTGGCTTAGATTTCTCTGTGTGACATGGTTGCACATAAGTTAAGATTTCAGGGAACATTCTTTGTTTCTTAGTATACATCTATTTGTAAACAAATGATTTTCATGGCTTTTCAGCAAAAACATATAACAAAAACCCCACTTGGCGTTCTTATAGACAATGGCCACTAGATGGCAGTCAAAGCTCAGCTGCTTTTGTGCATCGTGTGTCAACCACAAATAACGTGTGGAAGTTGCAAATAGAATCACGGAAGGCTCCAGCCCGTTGAATTCTCATTCTCCTGAGACACATGTTCCTAGCCCAGCCACTTCCCCACTTTCACTTGATTAATTGAAAGAGTCGAGGCCTTGGAATCTGGCTTTGAAAACTGCCTCTAAAAATTAGCAGCTGTGTGAACTTGGCAAATCAGTCAAATCTTGTGACCTTGTCTATAAGATCTAAAAAAAAAATTATGGCTACAATTTCAAACCTTTCTCATCCTGCTCAGAGAACAGAGAGAAAAGAGGCCATCCATGAGTGCTTCCTGTTTCGTTTTCCCTGGGAGAACAAGTGCGTCGCTACAGCAGCAACAAAACCAACTTGCTCTTGTCTGTCAGTCCTGTTGGGTGTGGATGCTGCGAAGGCTTCTTTGACCCCAAGATGCTGCCGTGGGTACTCCGCCCTCCCTCACACATGTGACTTGGCCATTGCCTGCCCTTGGCTCTCTGGGAGCGGCTTCCGTTTCTCCGTTTTGTCCTGCAATGTGTTCTTTTATTAACTAGGCCAAAGAGAACACGTTTCCTCTACGGTTGCTTAGGTAGCAAGCTCACACAAGAGTGAGCTTGTGCTGTGGGCTTCTTAGTGATGGAACAGCTCTCATTTTGCCACTCTGTCTCCCCATCCCTCCCCAAGAGCCTAGTATAATTTACATAGAGTTGAAGTCTGACATTACAGCCCAGAGCAAGTGGTCACTGCAGAGCTCAATGTGCAAATCCATTTTCAGCTCGAATCCTAAACAGAAGATCACTTTTCTCTCCAAAAGGAGGCGAAAGGGTCCACCTCATGGCGATGACGTAACTACAGGATCAGAGAAGCAGAGAAGAACGCTACCCAAGCAAGGACATGGTCACCTGAAAGCCTTAGACATCAGAACACGTGATGTAGGATGACAGAGTAAGACAACATCACACAGCTCTTTCCACTAACCAATAAAATAGCAGCCAAGCCACCTGCAGCGCACTTTGGGGAGAGGAACATCCTTCCATGGATATCAGTTGGTAAAGGCTCAGAGATCAGTTGTTTTGAGCAAGTGACAAAACTAATGATTATGTATGATTCTTAATGGTGATAAAGGTCCTGGAGTATAAGAAAACAGAGGACACAGAAAAATGTTCAGATGTACAAGGGACCACCTTATTCTCTTCAAGAGTATCACCCGTCCCATGGGGTGAGGGGAGGAAATGGAAAATGAAATAAAATGATGTATATGTATTTTGGTCCATTGCATATGTCAGTGTATGTCAAAGATGCTTTATGCCTATTGCTTTCATCTTGATCTAAAGCCCTTGTTCCCACTGATGGCAAGAAAAAAAAATCTGTCTTTCAAAGGCAATAATCTCATCTGACATAAATTAATATATATAATAACAATCAAAGTTCTTCTCTGGCTGTTTCTCCCCACTCGAGGGCTTTTGTTCTTATTGTGGCGTCTGTGGGGGAAATCAGAATCCTTTTGACAGAGGATTGGGGAGACCTCAGGTCTGTGTGCCGTCCCTTACGCGTTCATTGGCCCCGAGGGCAGTATCTTCACAGATCAGCTCCAGGCCTCCTGACCCATGTCCACTGAGGAGCTGCTGGTCCCGACGAGCTAGTTCTTCAAGGCATCACACTGACAATGCACTTGGTTCCCACCAAAACTATCACTAACGGATCTCTGAATGCACAGCCTCCCCATCCCATCCCGACTCTTACAACAGTTCTCGAAGCGTCCCCTAACTGACACATCCACAGATTTCGGGGTCTGGTTATGCCCGGGCAAGACAAGTGAGATCGTTCTCTAACACTTACCTGATTACACTCTTCCCTTTGCTTGGTTCAACGTGAAGGAGCGTGCCGGGTTCCTCACGAGGCCTCTCCAGGAAGTTGAAACCCCTCGCTATGACATGTCCTGGAAGAGGCATTAGTCCGTTGTTCCTGGAGCTCCCGAAACATGGCTGTGTGTTGGTGAGTCCCTTGCTACCCTTTGCCCTTTTCCTCCGCAGCTAAGTACTGACCTGAGGAGATATTATCTCATCTGTTGCCCTGCTCTCTTGTCCGGGGTTCCTCCTTGTCCCAGGACTGGAAGGTCTCTGTATTCATTTTCTACTGGTGCTGTAATCACCACAAACTTAGTTGTGTGAAACAATAAAAAATGTATTATCTCACATGCTGGACATCAGAAGTCTGATATGGTCTCACTGGGCTCAATCCAAGACTTGGCAGGGCAATTTCCTTTCTGGAGGCCCCAGGGGACAAATCATGTCTTTGCCTTTTCCAATTTCTAGAGGCTGCCCGCGTTTCTTGGCTCAAAGCTCCCTTTCTCTGTCTTCAAAGCCAGCAAGGATGGGCTGTGTCCTTCTCACACTGCACCCCGCCCCCTTCTCATGCAGTCACATTGCTCTCTGACTGTCTCTTCTGCCTCATTTCACTTTTATTTTTCATGCATGTTTGGTTTGACTGGGGGCATTCAGGGGCTGGCCACCATGGTCTCCTTGATTTACTCCAGGAGGGGCACAAATCTGGTGAAGACTCCCAGCATACTGGGTCAGCCATATGGAATATGGCCCCACGATGTGATTCCTTAAAGCACACCATTGCAGATCAGCGGCCCCCCGAGGCATCCACGCAGGTGTCCTTGCCACCCGTCAAGTATCCAGCACACAGCATGATGTCTGTCACCTTCTGGGTGTGGGCTTTGGCACACACATCACTGGGTACGAATTCAAAGTCCACACAGTGGAGCTTATCTGGGAACAGCAAATGGATGTGGTTCGATGCTACCCAGCCAGGGGCATAGCAGGTGCTCCTCAGTTGGGGTTCACGGCTGGGCAGGTCCAGGCCCTTCACAGCGTCTGTTGTCTGTGCGGGCTCTGCCAGGCAGAGCAACATGAGGTTGTAGGTGTAGTCTTCTTCTGGATGGGTGGAGTTCTTCAGGAGGCTCAGGTTGAATTGAGGGTGTGGGAAGCTCTTACTGACATGAACGAACCGTTTTGTGTCTTCATTCTCAAACAGGTTGTGGCGCCCCAGCTGGAGCTGGTAAGTACCGGGGACAGAGAGGGACCAAGGGAATGAGGAGAGAGGACGGGCAAGGGGAAAAGGGCAAGCACAGCATGGGGGCAGTTCCTAAAAGAGACAGAAACAAAGAAAAACACCTGAGCCTGAAAGCTTTAGACGCATGGATAAATACAGACAGCGAGAAAACAAAAGAATGTGACAGTGGGAAAGGCAGATCCAGAGACAATGAAAAAGTGAGTGAAAAACCACTTCATGGGTGGGCTAGAGGCTTGATCACTGCACTGTACACCTGAAGCTGATGTTGTATAATATTGTATGTCAACTATAATTGAATATCTATATAGTCACGGGATGTGGAGTATAGTGTGGGAGTGGAGTCAAGGGAATTTTAAGAGATAAGTATGATATGGGGGGGAGTGAGGTGGCAGATTGGGGGGGGCTGTCACTTTGAGGGATAAAAAGTATATTGCACTGTGTTGTACACCTGAAACTAATTTTAAAAAATGTTTATTTCACACTAAAAAATATATAAATTACTGAAAAAAATTAAAAAGATGCACAGAATGAGAAATGCAGAGGGGAGACCAGAGAGCTAGAGGGAGCAGAAAGAAGGCAAGAGGAGAAGAAAAGACAGTGAGAAACAGACACATGGAAGAAAGAGAAGTGAAAAAACAGAACAAGAAAGGAGAGTGAGAAATAGACAAAGTGGGAAAGTGATGGAGGAAGTAAAGAGCGAGAATGAGAAACAGAGGCAGAGGAGGCCAGGGGGTGACAGTGTGTGAGAGAGAAAAGGGAGGGAGGACCCTCCTTTTTGAACTTCTCAGAACCCTTGTGAAAAGAACCCACCCCGATAATTCAGGCTAATCTCCCCATTTCAAGGTCTTAATCTAATAACATCTGAAAAATCCCCTTTTGCCATGTAAGGGAACAGATTCACATGGACATCTATGTGGGCGTCTATATGGGGGAGGGAGGCGGTTATTCTGCCCACCACAGGCTCTCTGCTTCCCGTCAGACTGCAATGGTTGTGTATCCTAGTCTTCGTTTCCCTGTGCTATGGTATTAACCTTCCCTTCTTTTTATTCTTCTTAAAAGATTTTTGTTAAAAATATAGCTAACATACAATATTATATGAGTTTCAGGGTTACACCGTACGTTCTCACCATTTATAGACCTAAAGAAGTGATCACTGTGATAAGTCCAGCAACCATCTGACACCACACTATGCTATCCCAATATTTTTCACTATATTCCCTATGCTGTCCATTCCATCCCCATGACTTATTTGTTTTATACCTGGAAATCTGGACCTCTTATTACCCTTCACCTTTCTCCCCTTTTAAAATTTATAAATTACAGTTGACATTCAATATTATTTTATATTAATTTCAGGTGTACAGCATAGTGGTTAGACATTCATATGATTTAAGAAATGATCCCCCTGAATAATTTAGTACCCATTTAGCACTATACATAGTTATTACCATATCATTGACTATATTCCTTATGCTTTATTTTACATCCCCATGACTATTTTGTCACTGCCAATTTGTGTTTCATAATCCAATCACCTTTTTTAGCCTGCCCCCCAAACCCTCTCATCTATCACCCCAATAAATCTAGTACCCGACTAACACCAATCATAGTTATTAAAATACTATTGATTACATTCAGTCAATATCCTATGCTATACCCTACACCCCCATAACTACTTTGTAACAACAGATTTACTTCTTAATCTCTTCACCTTCTTTCACCCACACCCCCAACTTCCCTCCCATCTGGCAATCATCAAAATGTTTTCTGTATCTATGAGTTTGTTTCTGTTTTGTTTGTTAATTTTGTTCTTAGTTTCCACATATAAGTGAAATCACATTGCATCTGTCTCTCTCTGATTGACATAACTCCACTCAGCACAATACCTTCCAGGTCCATCCATGCCGCTGCAGATGGCAAGAACCCGTTCCCTTCCACGACTGAGCTATATTCCATTACGTATATGTGCCACCTCCTCTTTATCCATTCTTCCATCGACAGACTCCCAGGCTGCCTCCACATCTTGGCCATTGTAAACAATGCTGCAATGAACATATGGATGCATATGTCCCCTCAAGGTAGGATTTTAGGTTTCTTCAGATAAACACCCTGAAGTGGGATTACTGGCTCCTGCTGCCACCTGCCAGCTCCCTTAAGGTTCAGCCGCTGATGAAGCCTCGTGAAGTATGTGAGTTGGTTGAGGCAGGGTCTCAGGGAGTCGCTAGAGTGGGAAGAGCTGTGATCATCAGGTTAACGTAGACCCTGGTTTGGTGCCAGTGCTGAGCCTGGAGCTCTTCAGGTTGATTGTTCTATAATTTAGTTGTGATTTTAATGTGTTCACAGGAGGACACAGGCGCAGTGTTTGTCTGCTCTGTACTGCACTAGACAAATCCTTTGTAATCATCATAATCCCCTGAGGTAAAAGGAGAAGAGAAGAGAACGAAACAAATAACAATTTGCATATTGTTTCGTATGCAGTCGATAGCTGGACTGGCTGGACAGTACATTTCTAGAGACCTCCAGTAGGCCCCCAGTAGAACCCCAAGACTTTGATGCACCAAATGGGTAATTCTAGGCAAGTAGAAACTTTCATAGTATTATCAGTTTTGAAAAATTTTTTTAAACTTTATGTTGTCTGGTATGACCACCGCTGCAGTTGTGGGCAAATGGTGGGAAGACTGTAGACTGAGAAGTGGCAGGGCTGGCAGGGGAGCTCGGGGGACCCAACCACCGCTGAGGTGTGGGCTGCTGCTCTGGGGCAGCTTCTTGAGACTCACTTGCTTTGCCGTTGTCTTTTGGTTCCCTCAAGTGCAGTGGTGTTTTCCTAAGCTCTTCTTTTCCCTCCTGCCCCTTTCCTCCCTGTGGCGTATTGAGGGTTGGCAGGGCTTCCTGTAGGCTTTGTGATTTTTAGTGGGCTCTTGGCAGCTGCCTGCTTTGAAGCTGCAGGCTGAGATTTTTGGTGACAGTTTCCTACTATTGCTCACCAGCCCTTGCAGCAGATGTGTAAGCCTGTAATTCCCTAGATTAAAACCCTTCATACTTGGAATACAGAGAGTTGCTTCTCCTTTAAGAACTGAATTCTAACTGATGAAGGTTTTTGTTTTGTTTTGCACTTTTTTATTTTAAAAATATTTTCATTGTAAAAACTTGGGAAATATCAGAGTATAACCAGAGAGGAGATTACAACTACAAACATCTTAATTTTTTTTTAATTTGTTCATGTGTGTATATATATTAGATATTTCATCACTGGACACTTTATTAATTTCTTTCACATCATTATATAGTTCTCAAAACATGAATGTACATGCTGTATAATATTCCATTTCATGGTTATACTACAATATATTTAATCAAGTTTGTTATTGGTGGGTTGTTGGACATTTACATGGATTTCAGGGTTTTTTTTCCTATTATAAATAACAAGCGTTCTTATAATAAGCGTTCTTTTACATGAATATTTGGGCCAATCTCTTATATCCTTAAGATGAAGATCTAGAAGTGGCATTACCTCCTGAATGAATGGTATGAATGATTTTTTTTTTCTCTTAATTTTTTTTTTGTTTAGAAATTTTATTGGAAAACAGTATGTTTTTCCAGGACCCATCAGCTCCAAGTCAAATAGTTATTTGAATCCAGTTGTGGAGGGCTCAACTCAGCTCCAAGTCCAGTCGCCATTTTCAATCTAGTAGTGGGGGGCACAGCTAACCAACTGAGCCACCCAGCCACTGCAAGGTATGAACACTTTTAATACTTTTGATACATGTGGTCAAAGTCCTCTAAAGAAGTTATACCAATTTATACTCCCCACATTTCTCTTAACAAGGCTTATATTAGCCAGCGTGGGCTATGAGTACACTGACGCTACGTACCAGATTACCCTGGACAATTGGTTTACCCTGGGTGATATATTCTGTGATAGCTCTAGCTATAAAGGACGTTAATACAAATCCATAGTGAGACAGGGAGAAGAAGGTGAGATTCAAAGCCACTTTAATAAGCATTTAATGCCCTGCTTTACTCAAAATCCCTTCTGAACTGAACATTGTCTCGGATTAAGCTTTTCCATCTCACCTTGACTTTTTCTCTTATTTGGATGCATTCTTTATCATGAGACATTGGGTTCCTACAGCTAATAGTCTGCTAGAAATCCTTCCTCACTGTTTTTTTTTGACCTGTCTGATGACAGATGAGATTCACAAGCTGGTAAATAGCACTTTCATGCCTGCTGTTCAAAGCACATCCCAGTGTGATCTGTACCTACTTCTCCACTTTTTTCTTCTGTTACACTCATCTGCTACAAGGCATACATGTTCTGAGCTACACTCTAGCAATAATATTAGTGGTGCAAGAAGCAGTGGTAGTAATGGTAGTAACGGAAGTAGTAGGAATTGTAATAAAGGTAGCTAAAGATTGGGGCAGCCAGTTAGCTCAGGTGGTTAGAGCACAGGCTCCTAATGCCAAGGTTGCCGGTTCGATCCCCACATGGGCCGCAGAGCTGTGCCCTCCACAACTAGATTGAAGACAATTACTTGACTTGGAGCAGCTGATGGGTCCTGGAAAAACACACTGTTTCCCAATAAAATTTTTGAAAAAAAAAAAGAGATAGCTGAAGATTTATGATGTGCCAGGCTCTATTCTAAATGATTTTAATGGATTAACTCAAATAATCTTATGAGTCAGGTAATAGAAAATCCTGTATTTGGATATGCATGTAAAAAAAATCTCAGTACAGTGTTATTTTTTTCTCATAATATCATAAATCAGGAGGTAGTCAGCCCAGAACTTGTGTAACTGCTCAAGGAAAGTACAAAGAGCCACATCTTCTCCTCTATCCCTTGTCTGCCATCCTTAGCACATGACTTTCATTCTTACTTTCACAAAATAGGTAGTCATGCACCGCATAATGATGTTTCAGTCAGCAAGAGACGGCATATACAACGGTGGTCCCATGAGCTTACAATGGAGCTGAAAAATTACCATGCTATTCCTAATGATGCTGTAGCTGTTGTAACATTGAAGCACAACACATTACTCACATGCTTGTGGTGATGCTGGTGTAAACAAACCGACTGCACTGCCAGTCATATAAAAGTCTAGCACATGCAATTACAGTAGGAGGCTACACCACCTTGGTTTGTGAAGTGCAGTCTCTGATGTTTGACCAACGATGAAATCACCGAATGATGCATTTCTCAGAACGTATTCCTGTAATTAAGTGGCACATGACAGTATTGCATCTGAATCCCAGGTAGGAAAAGGGAAAAGGGTGAGCAGGCTAAAGGCACATGCCTGTTAAGTCTGTTCCTCCCCACCCCACTTTCTTTTAATGGGGAAAACAGCGACTTTTTCAAAAACCTCAGCCAGGGACTTCAATTACCATCTCATTACCAGAACCTGGTCATATCCCCAGCTCTAGTTGCAAAGGTCTGTAGGAAGGTACATATTTTAATAGGGCATGTTGCAACTCTGCAAAAACACCAGGACTTGTTAATAAGGAAAAGGAGAGAATAAATACAAGGTGGACAAATAGCCACATCCCCCTTTACAGATGAGCACATTGAGGAAAGGAGAGGTTAATTAATTTGCCAGGTTCGTTCAGCTGGTAATTGATGGGATAGGCATAAACGTGTCTTTTCAAAAATCAAGTCCTGGTGTAGTGAGTCTTTATGCTTTGAGAAGCTCCACCCCGCCCCCCACCCCCAACAGTTTTTTTGACTCAGAAAATGCATGCATGCACATATACACACAATTTTGAGACAGTTTTAATGATTTTATGTGCCTCTACAGCTTGTTAATGGATACCATTTTTGGACCCCTTAGGCGCGCCGATGGCATTAAATTGAATTAATCAGACCTAAACCTCTTCTCTTGTAAAAGAAAGTTTTGCAAGATAGGATCTACAGACAATGTAAGGGGCAAAGGAAAGGTTTCATTTCAGTACTTTTATTCACTGCTGAGTAGTTTTTGCTACTGCTGAACTAGGAGATAAGGGTTGAGATTCGGATTCTAACCTGACCTCGTGTTCCCTATCTCAGGGAGCTTGGCTAGAATTCTTCACATTTTTGGATCTGTTTCTGCAACTGAAAAATTAGGAACTTGAATTTTAAGAGCTGTTCTAGCTCTAATATTCTACATATACATTAGAAAGGTAGTGAGTTTAGTGCTACCCCTTCTTGCCCCCAAGACCACCTATGTGAATAGTTGATTGTATCTCCTCTTTAGAGTGTTAATATTGTTTAATCTTAGAAAAGCCTTCTGTAGTCAACCAGTCAACAGTGTCTACTTACGAGCCCACCAACTCCTGTAAAGGCAGGAAAGCAGGTGCTCTGAGAGGCCTTCGCCTTAGACTGAAACCTGCAGGGCCTCAAGCCAGAACAGCAGCGTCCACACTGAATAAAGGTATGGGGAGGTGCATCTGAGAGTGAAAGAGAATTGGCACGGTCAGTAAATATTAAACAACACAGGAAATCAGCTGAAAGGGCCAGTCCTTTAAAAAAGAAAGCAAGGGGGGGATTGAGGTGAATCGGTGAATACAATGAAAAGGAAATGCATTACCCCTGGGAGTAATTCACCATCACAGTCCCTTTCAGCAACCAGACTCATTTTTTTTATTAGTTTCAAGTATGCAAAGCAACATAGTAGTTAGACATTTACACCCCTCACAAAGGGATAACCCCTCTCCCCCAAGCTATTACCCCTCTGATAACTTATATAACTGTTACAATATCATTGACTCTATTCCCTAGGCTATAGTCCACCTCCTGTGAATATATATTTATATATATTTAATTTTTTATATGTTTTAAATATATATTATTATATTATATAAATTTATAAATTATATAAATATGTTATATTATATAAATATATTGTATAAATATATTTCATATGATATAAATATATTAATATATTTCATATTTATATATAAATATACTATACAAATATACATTATATGATATAAATATATTAATATATAAATATATATTAAATATATGAATATCCTTAATATTTACATATTTAATTATAGTTGACATTCAATATTATTCTACTTCAACCTCAGTTGTACAGCGCATTGGTCAGGCATCTACACAGTCTATGAAGTGATCGCCTTGATAAGTTCAGAAAGTTAGCCAGTTGGCTAATTTTCTGGTTGATAATAACTGTGAGAGAAATATAATAATATCCCCTGCTGATCAAATGTGAGCCTAAAAGCCTATTTAGTGATGAAGATGGGAAATGAGGTTATTGACTTCTTAGACAATGGAGCTGAGGAAAGGTGAGGAGTGGGCCAAGAAGAGGGGATGTAAGTTAAAATTATGAGGGTGAGCTTTAGAACTTGACAAATAAGTTTTCCTGAATGCTGAGAATTCAAACCTGTGTTAAACGATACTGGAACCTAGCATCCTTTCCTGTCCCCATGTGAAATAACACAAGAAATGAGCCCAAGTAGCTCGGGTACTGGCTCTCCAGGAAATATTCAATCCTGGAAGATAAACTCTGAACCATGAAAAAACAGCTTGCTCATCAAGACTTGCTAAATACCTTCACGGTGTTGTGCTCACCTCCCCAAGCCATTATGCCATAAACTCTGCCCAATCCCAACCAGTTCCCCAAGTTTCAAGGCCTGAAAACCCTCTGAGTATCCCAATCCCCCACCTCGACGTCCCTCTTCTGAAACCTAAGAGATTTGAGTTTGTTTGATCAATGGATTTTCCTGGTGACATCTTGGTCAGTGAACATGTCAAAGTGAAGTGATGCCCTTATTTATAAAACAAAAGTTTTATTGCCTCTTGTCAGAAATGAGGTCACTATATCATGTGAAATTGCCTTTACATTTTGAATATTGAGTTAAACGTCAAGATATCTTTGGATCCTTCTAGAAATCTTGTGTCTAGTAATCCTTGAATTCTTTTCACTCTTGAAAATTCAAAAGGCTCCCAGAAACTTTATTTCCCACATCAATCTTGTGGCATCCTTGTCCTCCTCCATTCTCCCCTTCCCCCCAACCCCAGAAGGCAGAAGAGGGTGATCAGAGACTGATAGAATTTGAAGCCATGTTCTTTCAAGGATGGTTGAAGTAATGGTGGCTATTAAATACATTTAAAACCAAATATTTACTATGTATGTACAGCTTTTGTTTTCCTGAGGGATGGGGGATAAACAGACACCCTCCAAATAAATAAATATGTTGATAATTTGAAGTTGGAATAAATGAACTGAGAGAAACAAACCAGCGTAGTAATTTAGGATTATGGGGTTGTTGGGTAGAAGCTTGGGGGGGCCTGTTTAGAGAGAATAGTCCAAGAGGCCTCCTGAGAGGTGTACTGGAGAGGTGTACCCAAGAGAGGAGCAAGGCTGGACTAAGGAGAAGGCCTAGGACCCCAAACTTAAGGAGACGCTCACTCTCAGTGTCAGACAGGTGCTGGTTTGGCAGTGAGGGCCCTCTGAAGGTTTCCTCCCAGGTGACTGTCTTTCTTCATCTTGATCTACTTGGCATACTGACGAGGAGAAATAGCCAGTCCCACAAAGAATGAGGGGTGTGTGTGTTGAAGAAAACAGTGGGGCAAGGGAGAGGAGGCATGGCACAGTGATCCTAGGCCAAAGAAACAGAAAAAATGGCCCAGAGGTGGAAAAGAGCTTGGTAAGTTTCTGGAGCTGAAAGGAGGCCCTTACGTCTGCATCAGAGTGGACAGTGGAAGAACGGCCCCAGGTGAGACTGGAAAGGCAGGTAGCTCCCCAGCCAGCTGGGCCTGATAGGCCATATGAGACATGTGGACCTTATTCTAAGTGCGATGAAAATAGATTTTACTCTGGGACATGATATGACTGAATATATGTTTGAGATTTCTGAAAAAACAGATCAGAAGGGGGCAAGTTTAAAATCAGGGCGACAATATATTAGTGAAGACAAGAGAAGAGCATGACCTAGACTGGATGGAGATTGAAAGAAATAGGCAGATGTGAGCTATATTTTGAGGAAGAAATCATAGGACTTCCTTACATGTGAATGTGGAGCTTAAAAAGAGCAATGTGGCCTGGAGAGCTAAGCTGTGGACGTGGACGAGCTACTCTAGGGAAAGGGAGAAGAAGGGAGGGAAGCGAGGAGAGTAAAACGGAGAGAGAAGGACAGTCTGGGGGAAAAACGCCACACTCAGAAGTCCAGTGGAGAGCAGCTCAGAGAGGAAATCGGAATGTGAGGAATGTGTGAATTGAGAAAGGAAGTGTTTCAGAAACCCAAATGTCCACTGATGGATGAATGGATAAACGTGCGATGTATGCACACAATGGAATATTATCCAGCCTTGAAAAGGTAGGTAATCCTGTTATATGCTACAACATGGATAAACCATAAGGAAATTATGCTGTGTGAAATAAGTCCATCCCAAAAGACAGAGACTGTATCATTCCACTTGTATGAGTTATCTAAAGAAGTCAAACTCATAGAAGCAGAAAGTAAAATGGTGGTTAGCAGAGGCTGGGGAGAGGGGTTGATGAAGTGTTATTGTTCAATGGGTATAGAGTTCCAGTTTTGCAAGATGAAAAAGTTCTAGAGATGTAGCTCACAAAAATGTGACTTAACACTACTACTGAATGCTAAAAAATGGTTGAGATGGTAAATTTTATATGTTTTTCACCAATAAAATTTTTCACAAATAAAATTATTTGATTTTATTTTTTACTTATTTTTAAATTTATTTTATTTTATTATATATTTATTTATTTTTATTTTTTATTAGTTTCAGGTGTACAAAACAATGCAATAGTTACACTTTTTACTCCTCACAAAGTGGCAACTCTCCTCACTCCCCCCAATTTTTTTTTTTAAAGAAAGTTGGTCTCAAAACTGACCAACAGAGTTGAATGCCTCCAAGAGATAAAGCAAGAAGAGAACAGAGAGTTAATATACAGATTTATTAAAATGGAGACCATTGGTGACCTTTATACAGCTGGATGCAATGGCGTGAAGGAGACAGCTGGACTGAAAGAGAGTTATAAGGTTAGAAATTAGAGGCAGCTCATGTGTACAGTTCTCAGGAGAAGATTAGCTAGAAAGGAAGACCTGAGGTGGGGTCAGGGGGAACTAAATGAGACTTGTTTTGTTTCATTTTAGGAAGGAAGGTATTTGAGCATATTAGAATGTTAACGGGATGATCCATTATAGAAAGAGAAATTGATGAGGCAGGGAATAGGAAACCTTAAGGAATGCTGTCCTCAAGAAAGCCTGAGGAGAAGGGGACAGAGCGCCTGGAAAGGCTCAAGTTCTGACAGGAAGACAGACGCTTCCTCCAACATGACAAGAGAGAAGGGAGAGAAGGTGGTCGTGCATGCAAGTGGATTTGTGGGCGTGGAGGTGAGAAGTGGATAGAGGTCACTTCTGATGGTTTCTATTTTCTCTGCAAAATGTAAGGTGAGGTTGATAATGTGAGGGGCGGGGAGAAGTTTCATCAGTGGTTTGAAGAGAGTGAATGTACGTCATTAGTCATCCAGGATCGTGGAAAAACGAGCCTGCCAGTAAGTCACAGCAGAGTTGACCAACTGCACGGAGGGCTGTGGGATTCTGTATTAGTTATTTTAAAGTGAAACTACCATATTTTTTGTGTCACATCTTAGATGTACCTCTGAAATTGGAATACATCCTAGTATTATTCCATGGTGTTCTAGCATTGTTTCAGAATTTAATTGCTAGCATTGTTTTTTTCTTGGTGGCTCATAAAACGATGGGTATCTTATAATCACTGGCATCTTATAGTCAGTGAAATATGGCAGTTTTATCCCTGCCAGGTTCAGTTGCGTGTGTGAAGACATGGAGAGGCATTTCTTTCAGGGTTGGGTTTCAAAGACCAGATGAATAGATAACAGCTTGACAATAGCTGTCAATCACAAAGAGGCCTATTTGAGCCCACTCACATATAATATAATTGCAACGTGATTGTAACCAATGTCTCCTGACGTGATCAGCTCTATATTATTGGAAGTGTTTCATCTGGAAGTTTGGTTTACAAGGCCAATCTCTAAGATCTTTGACCAGTTAAAGACTCTATCATAAAATTCTCTTATAAGTTCAACTATCATGAAACACCCGTTCAGAGTTCCTTTGCCAAATTGTCCAATATTGGAGGCTCAGGAGTTGTACCTTAAATAGAAGGGTGATTATTGAAGGAAGGGTCCAGGGAGCATATGTCTCTCCATTCATCAAATATTTATCCATTTCCTTCTGTATGCCAAGCAGTTTGATAGTTTTGGGGGAAATAAAACTAAATAAAATCGGAGTCTCTAATCTCAAGGAGCTCACATCTGTTATGAGATGGACAAGAAATGAAGGATTGTCACCAGAGGTATTCATTCATTTAATCACTTATGTAACACATATTTATTGAGCTCCTATAAAGTGTCAGGCAGTGTTCTAGGTCCTGGAAATACACTGATAAAATTGACAAGGTTTCTGCCCCCATAATCCTTGGGGAACACAATTAACCAATTTCCAAGTATGATAATTTTGACTAGTCATATATATGAGGAAAATAAGTGGAACATTATAGAGAATGATTGCCATGCTACTTTAGATAGAGTGTTGGGAGTATCAATTAAGTTACTTTGGCCACAAGTAATAGAAGACCTGACAGTGGCATAAGTCCTAGGAGGATTAATTATTTATTTTTAAAGCCCAGAGATTATTGATTCCAGGCTGGTTTCAGTAATTTAGTGGTGTCATCAAGAACCAAGCTTTTTTCCATCCTTCTATTCCCCTATCTTCAACATACTGGCATTTTCCTCAGGCTTGTTGTGTCATGGTTGCAAGATGTGTGACATAGCTGCAGACATTATATCCTCTTAGAGTTTCCAAACCCAGAAAGGAGAAAAAGATGGAAAAGGGGGGCAAGATAACTTTTTCCCCTTGTGTAGCTCCCTCAATTTATCAGGAAAACAATCCTACCTAGAAGCTTCCCCCTGCACCAGCAGACTTCCCCCTAAAACTCATTGAACACAAATGGTCACCTGCCTACCTCTAATTCAGTGACAAGAAAAGAGGACTTGTATTGCTGCAATGGATTCAAAAGAGTTATGAGTCATCAAATGTAGAGTTTTGGCAGGAAAGAAGACAGAATGACGTTGGGTCGGTAAATGATGACTGCCCAATCAGAGAATGCTTTTCTGAGAAGAGGACATTTGAATTGAAAACTAAATGATGAGGTGGTGCCAGTCTTGTGTACTATGTACGATAGTGGTATGAAGAGGGAAACGAAGCCAGGGTAGTTGGTCAGGGAAGGTGTGAGTGTGGAGGAGACACTTGAGGACAAGAATGAGCCAGCTAGGTGAAGCTATGGGTGGGGATAGGCGGAGGCCTTTCAGGCTACAGTAGAGGCCAATGGAAAAGAAAAGGGATGTGAACTAATTTTACATTAAGCTAGAGCAAGATGAACCAGACAGGGTATGTCGCAACTCTGGTGAAGGTGACGTCAGAGGGGAAGATTCGGATTCCAACTTACAAAATTAGTGACTAGGTGAACGAATGCAAAAGAAGGGGTACTCAGTTCCACTTCAAGCTTTGGAGGAGACTTTCTCAAAAAAGGGATAGTTTGGTTGAATCGTGACTGAGGACAAGGATTTCCCCCACCAAACAGAGGTGGGAAGGTTGTCCTACGCCTAGGGCACAGCAGGCACAGGGGCTTGGAGATTTGAAAGAACATGATGAAAACAGTAAGGCATTACCAGTGTATAACGTGTGAGTCAAGGAGGAACTGGTGACAAAGCTGGAGCCACTCTCGGGAGCTCTGCTTTCTTTAGTTGAGGCCAGTACTTTCCTTTTAAAAAGTTGAGAGTCCCAGATAATGATAGCTAGCTTGGTTTCCCAGTTTAAACAGTGTGAGGTTGGGCTTGGATGATATCCAGGAACACTTCCTGGTCTCTAGTAGATGCTCAATAAAAGTTTATTGAACACATAAACTATGGACAAGACTCAGTTTTTCCTGCTGCCAAATTTTGCTCATCAACATACATTAGATGTATCTTCCAAGGCCTGGCCCAGCGCTGCCTGCTCCATGAAGTGGCCCCGGACTACCGATCTCCATCACCCTTTTCCTGCTTTAGACTTACTGCTTCAGCTCTTAGCAGAGAAGACCTTGCACATTTTTCACATTTATGTTTCTTCTCTTTCTAACTGGATTGTAAACTGTGAGAGGTTTGGGGTCATATTTTGTGTCATTCAGTATGTCCACACATATATGGCACATTGGGTATATAGCATTATATATTATTATGTATATTACTAGGCACAATAAAAATATTGAATTTTCCCACCTGATGGATGGAATTGGCTAGATTTCAGTCCCAAAGGTGATTCTCAAATCTTTGGTCACTCCCTAGAAGATCCAGAGCAATCGAGGAAGTGGACTAAGGACAAGGGATTAAAAATGTTAAAGAACTTCTCACTATGTTAAAGAACTCCTTAGTGAGGGTTTTGAAAATGCCACACCTTAGATAAACATGAGAGTAGTTTTTAAATTTAATTTAATTTAATTTAATTT
>NW_017731849.1:1030080-1035711 GCF_001890085.2 Hipposideros armiger
GTATCTCCTGATTTCTTCCTTGATCTCATTTTTGACCCACTCTGAGCATAGTTTTTGAAACATGGGCTTGGGAGAGCTAGAAAGTCCATGAATACTAATAAATAAATAAATAAATAAATAAATAAATAAATAAATAAATAATAAAATTAGAAAATAATTTTGAGTGTTGAAAGTTAGAAAGATATCATCACTGTTCATATTGCCTTCTAAGAGCCTTGGTCCTGTTGTTAGTCAATAGAGGGTAGGTTATGCTGAGGTAACAAAGAGCTCCCAGATTTCAGTAACAAAGAATAATAACTAGCAATATTTTGCTTATGCCCATCACAGGTCAGCAGGGCCCTGTACTTATCACAGGCACTCAGGGACCCAGGCGGATGGGGTAGCTACCATGGGGAATTGCTGTCACCATGGCAGAACAACTTGCATGACCCCATCTAATGACGGGGAGCTTGAGAATTGCAATGCTATCTTGTGCCAGGAACTAGAGACAACCAGAAACAATTAGAGAACCATACTATCATAATCCTAGTGATCAGAAAGCCAGACAAAGACAGAACTACAAGCATAGGCACTTGCGTTTTCCATAGACTCATTTAGACAGATTCGTGAAGATGTTAATCGTTATGGCTAAGTACCACAGATCCTGTGCCACCACCATAGTTCTGGATCCCTTGCCAAAAAGGGAAGCCTTTGCTTTCTGTGAGAGTCTATGTGACACCTAGTGTGTGACTCATCCATTCTCTGGCTCTGTGCCCCTCCCATCGCAGGAGCTTCTCCCCTGCAGGACTGGTCTGTCAGGCTGCACGGCCCCTTCCTATGGGGCTGGCTGGCTGTGCCAGGGCAGAGCCCAGCCTGACTGACTCAGCCTGGGGATCTGCCATTCCAGGCTAAACTGACTGCTCGGTGATAGAGGCACCCAGACTACTGATTTGTAGAAAGATATGACAAAGGACAACCACTGATGCCTGCCTGTGTCTCCAGCTGCCAAAGATCAGGGCACATTTGCTGGTGACCTTGTTGTTGGCTAGCCACAGTGAGTAGTCCCATGTCCCCCTTCTTCTTCCAATGACTTCTTTTGGAGAGGAACTTCAGAGATAAGAAGCCAATTAGGGTTCTACAGTTTTGAGGCTTTGTAATTTGGGGTTTTATTAACAATATACACAGCGAGTAAGTGTTAAGAAGGAATCGGGTAACTTGGAGGTACTTTACATAATTCAATAGGAGCACTGGTTAGGTATGAAAATATTTTTGTTTTTATTTATTACTCTCTGCTCCTCTAATCCCATCCCAATATCAGAGTTCAGGAAATTGGAATCTTTAAAGGGATTATTTTCTTTTTAAGTAATGAAGTGCAAATATAGAGGCCAATTAACTGTTTTTTAGTCATTATTTCCTCTCACTTAACTTTGTAATATTTTACCTACGATTTTGATTTCTTATCAAGATCTCATCAGCTTTAAAGTCTCCTTGAATGCAGAGGAATATTTTTGCACCTTCACAAAAAAATCCTGAACTTCCAACGACTAACCTAAGAATTAAGAATTCTGGATCCTAGACATTGTTTTCCTCAGGTGAGACTTTCTCAGGAGGAATGTGAACTGGAGGGAGATTTCTCTTGGCTCATAAGTTTGTCTGTATTGTGCCATTCTTTGCACTGGGGGGAGAGAATGCTCAAATATCTACATTTCCATTGCTTTTTGCATTATTCCTTTAAATATTGTTGTAATTGATACTTAACTCTAGTCCTTTTTTTTTCTGAAAAATGCTTTGCATTTGTTGAGTGTGAATTTTGAAAGTTTAGTTTTGCTTCAAAACTTGGATCCTTTGAATTTTGACACAATGTGTTTTTCCCCTAAAATAAACTTACAGGTAAGAGTGAAGCTTGAATTTATCTCACATTATTTTGGTTTTATTAAATTTCCTCTTTCAAAGTCCATTCATAGTATTGTAGCTTTGGGAAATCGATTTATTTATAGCTCAGAGAAATGATTTCAAATACATTTCTTGGCAAATGATTAATCTTAAAAGACTGCACAACTTGTATTTTATGCCTGTAGGGAATTGTATCATAAGACCATACAGCCTCAAATCCTTTTTTGACAGTATTTGCATCTTATAGAGTTGCAGCATCATTGTCTTTTTGCAAAATAAATGAAAATGTGTAAACAGAAACCAAGACTCTTATTCAGAGATAATGAGATCAGCAAACAGTTCCAAGCCTGGTGGCAGCTTGGTCTTTCCAAAACTGGACATGGGAATAGGGGCACAGGGGGTGAGGGTGGAAGTTGTTTGCCCTGGGCCCAGGTGATAACGGGGTACAGTGTCTATAGAGAATATTTCCAAATATGCCCCTCTCCCCAACAGAACCAACTAAATACCAGGCTGCCTTTTATTAATACATGTTCTGCTGCTTCTAAAGCACATCAACAATAAAATATTTCTCACCACTGGGGCGGACCACTCCCACCACCATCTCCCCCACCCTTTGTACTGCACCTGCGTTGTGTAAGACTTGACTTAATTTCACCAGTGGAAAAACGATGTACTTTAGAACACAGTGGCTACCTCCACAAAACTAGTTTAGCATGTGGTCTCATTATCTTTAATCCCATTATCCTGGGAACTCATGGATTCAGCTTATTAAAAAACTATATTTCTCTTAACATAATCTCGATCTCTCAAGTCACTAGATCCTCTGATTTCATTTTTATTTAGGGGTGAGGCTGTAGGATCTTATTGCCTCTGCATATTATTCCTGAAACTTTTGATTGAAATGAGCGAGCTCCTAAGTCACACTACTTTAAGCACCAAAGGTGATTTTATTATAATGATATCAGGGTATCTCATAGCACCCAGGGCATGAAATACAGGATCCTGCGTGTCACCAAGACTCTCTCTGTTTTTTATATTTGTCCTTCTTGGTGTATTTGCTTCATTTTATGCTCTCCTTCTTTCTGTAGTTGGGTTGTTCTCAATTACATATTATTATCACCTTGGTTGTTCTCAATTCTGTATATTAATACTTATACAAAACTGGAGAGATAAAAAAACTATTCATCCCTAAATGTTAACGATTAGGACGGTCTACATGAAGGGGTGTATTCTTTCACCTTTTTAATAGAAATGAAATTATTTAAATAAAAAGTTTATTTGAATAATAAATATTAGTGTCTGAGCCTTACCACCAGAAATTCTGATTCAATGGGTCTAGAGTAGGGTCTAGATACTGCTAATTTTTTAAAAAGCTCCTATGGGGCCGGCCGAGTGGCGCGATGGTTAAGAACTCGCTTGGGATGCCAGAGGGCCCCGGTTCGGATCCCACATATGAGGGCCAGTGACACTGCCCTCCACAGCTAAGATGCTGAACGACAGCTCAACCTGGAGCTGGGCTGCCGTGGGTCGCTGGCGACGGCGTAGGCTGCAGTCCCTGTGGCGGTGGGTTGCCATGGGCTACCGTGTGTAGCCAGCAGCCAGCGTGAGCGGCCAGCAGCCGCAGTGAGCGGCCGTCCAGAAGCCGGCGACTGATCTGCCTCGCCAGAGAAGAGCGCAATGATGGTGCCAACTTGGGCCAGTGAAGCAACATCCTCCACAACTAGATTGAAGAACAAAACGACAGCAACTTGTCTGTTCCCCTTCCCCCAATTCCCCAGCACTGTTCCCATACCCCCAATTCCCCAATTAAAAAAAAAAAAAAAAGCTCCTATGGGAATCCTAGTGTGCAACCAAAGTTGGAAATTACTATGATGGGCTGCTGTCTAATTCAGCTTCTCTAGAAGTGAGTCCCATTTCTTTCCTCCTATCAAAGTTTGAAAATTCCTGAGGTGAAGAACCATCAGGCCACCTTGGGTCAGCTGCCATTCCCGAATCCAGTCAGCTCTGGCTAGGCCCATCTTCAAACTGGCTGTATGTGTAGTAATCATGGCAGAGTGAGCAGTTTCCAGACTAGCATGGGTAGGGTGAGGGGACAAAATAATTAATAATATAATAATAGGTGTCTAGTGTATTCCTCCAACAGAAATGCAAATTGGGTCCTGAACTGCTAAATCTGAGAACCTCTGGCTGTTGATAAGCCAAAGCCATTATTTCTTATTATAGCTGTGTTTCAAATTATGTCTTTGCTTTAAAAGAATGGAATGAAGGAGAATTATTCTTTGTCAGTTTGAAAGTTTTGTACAGCAAAATGCAAATTATATATATTTAGCAACAAAAACAAAAACTGTATCCGTGGGCTTTACAAGTTGCTATGCATTAAATAATAGATATTAATAAGTACCATTGATGAAGGTCACTTCTAGGCCAAATGTTCCAGTTGTGGCAGGTATACATTTTACTCCATAATGCATCTGGTATTTAAAATTTAAAATTTTCATAAAGAAATTCTCTAAACCAGTTAGTAGGCTCTGAGTCACCCCACCCCTGAACACTCTCTCCTCTTCCCTGCCAAATTGTCTTGTAGGAAATGCTATCTCAGTCTTGTCTTTGAAGGGTCTGCCTCTTGTCTAGGGTCTGGCAAGAATTTTGAGCATTTTAGTCAATAATATGATAATAACTATGTATAGTGCCAGGTGGGTACTAGACAAATTAGGAGGGTCACTGCATAAATTATATAAATGTCTAACCACTATGCTGTACACCTGAAACTAATATAAAACAATATTGAATGTTAACTGTAATTTAAAAAAAAAGGAATTCTGAGAGTCTTAAGCAGTCTCAAATTTTCTTGTAGCCAGAAGACAGTGGCACTGTCACTTCTGTGTAAGCTTGTGCATAGAGACCTTTTGTGATGGTTCCTAAGGCCATAGACCTCAGATTTCCAGTCCTCCTTGTACACGGAGTCACCCACAGGAGGTCCTGTCACCTCTAGGGGCATTGGATTGCTGATGACCAGGGAGCTCTGCTTTGGGAGGACGGTATTGGTGAGGGAAAGCAGGAGATGCATGGTGCTGATGCAAAACGGTTGAGTGTTTCCAACTGGTTCTGAGAAGAGCATTGGGCTTCCAGGAGCAAGAACTGGACTTTAGGAGAGAGAAAAGCTCTGTGATTTCTTAAGAAAACAGTTCAGGAAGACAGACAGAAGAGAATGCATGAAGATGGAAGAGGAGTCTCCCAGGCCCCTGAGAAGTGGCAGAGGCTGGGCCTGATCTGGAAAGTCTTTGGCTGTTGGAAAAATAATAAGTGTGATTTCTTTGGACCTGGCTGCCAGAGAGAGTGGGACACACATGTTTCTGTGTGGGCAAAGCAGGGCTGAGCACTGAGCCCCAAAGGCCAGCAACGACTGTACATCTCAGCAGAAGCTGGCAGAGAGGGAGGCTTACCCTTGCATACTTCTCTCCTGATGCTAATGTAAGAATATCATTCCTGGGCTGGCCGAGTGCTGCGTTGGTTAAGAGCTGGCTTGGGACTCCAGAGAGCCATGGCTGGGATCCCACATATGAGGGCCAGTGACACTGCCCTCCACAGCTAAGATGCTGAACAACAGCTCAACCTGGAGCTGGGCTGCTGTGAGTCTCCGGAGATGGCGTACACTGCAGTGGGCTGCCATAAGCTACCGTGTGTGGCTGGCAGCCAGTGTGAGCGGCCAGCAGCCACCGTGAGCGGCCATCCCAAAGCAGGTGACTGATCTGCCTCGCC
>NW_017731849.1:1036801-1044274 GCF_001890085.2 Hipposideros armiger
GAAAATAATTAGTCATGGCTCTTTCATGTATATGAGTTATGAACAATTATTTTCATATACATATATGTAAGTGAGAGAGAGTACCAAATGTCAAATGAGATGGAGCTAAAGTTCACAAAAACATCATGAAACTATTTCAAAAGTAATCTGAAATTCCAACTTATGGTCTAATTTAAAAACACCTCTGTGAATAAATATGCATATTTTAGTGTAATTATTAGGGCATCGAGTCAAGAGGTCCACATTTTTAATCCCTCCACTGCCATGCAGATCAGAGGAGGGATGCTATTTAAAATTTCTCTCTTAAATATCCTCATTTTGTGAAAAGGAAATACAATTATTACTCAACAATGGGCATAATTATGAGGATTTATACTATATAAATGTTCAAATTTAATGCTTTTTTAGACATTCATAGGTCAGAAATCGTTCTTATGTAATGAACTGTCATGTATTTTTATCTTATACCTATTATATATTTTTATGACGGGCTCTTTTACTTCTGAGTCTTCACTCATGTGCATGATATAGTTCTGATATGCTTTAGCAGATCTATTAAGTATTGTAGCCTGATGCGTTCCACAGTTAACAGTTATGATAATGAGATGGATCTTATGGGAAATAAATGCTAAAATCTATTGAACAGTGGAGAAAATTTGCATTAATGGAAATACATAATAAATCTTGAAACAAATTTTTTGGCTAAATGCTACCTAAATATCAGCTCAACTACCTCAATTATTTCTCTTCATTTCTAGACTTGTTTCTCCTTCTGTATTTCATGTCTTTGTTAATGTCATAAAAATTCACCTAGATGCTTAGCCTAGAAACATTAGCATCGTATATTCTTCTGCTATCTTTTCACTTACGCTTTCTTACCTAAATATGTACTTATTCTTCTAAACTTAATTTAAAAAAAAATATTTGCTGTTTTTATTTTTTTATTTTATTTTTTATTTTTTTATTAGGGAATTGGGGGGATGGGAACAGTGCTGGGGAATTGGGGGAAGGGGAACAGACAAGTTGCTGTCGTTTTGTTCTTCAATCTAGTTGTGGAGGACGNCCTCTTCTCCCTCATCCCCACCCCCTCCCATCTAGCAACCATCAGTTTTTCCTCTGAGTCTCTGAGACTATTTCTGTTTACATTACTCGTTCATTCAGTTCTTTAGATTCCACATATAAGTGAGATCATATGGTATTTGTCTTTGTCTGATTGACTTATTTCACTTAGCATAATGTGGGAGAGCTTTTGTTTTGTTTTGTTTTGTTTTGTTTTGATGTGAAAGGAAAGCAGGTTAGAGTATATGTGTGTTTTTTGGGGGTCTGAGGAGACCATGGTTTTCACCTCAGTATCTCCAACACCTAGCATGGTAACTATTCAATACATCTTCATTGAAGAAAGAATGAATAAATAATGGGAAAAATGAACACATTCAATCAACAAACATTTAGAGAGAGCACTTACTGCGTGCAGGATTGGACATGGGAGTAAGCTCTTCTAGTGTATATTTTGGCTACGGAAAACCCCTGGGAACCATTCTAGGTCCTGCAGAGAGAGACTTTTTTTTTGTGAGTCAGAACAGGTTGTTAACATGGAAAATAACTGACTGCAAAGAAAGCAGCCATATGTGTCTGTTGCAGAAATGTGAAATGAACCTGGACTCATGATTTTGATCTTTGAAGTCGGGGATAGTAAAAGGGAGGTTCAGCCTCTAGGGTCAATTTCCAGTTTGGTGTGTTCCTGTACAGGGCCCTGCACACAGCTGGGATTTAAAAGATGTTAATTATGTAGTGGGTACTCTGACCGGGGTTTCGCACAGGTGTGAAGTGGAACTGATTATGGAAATGAGCATGGTGAAGGCTGCCTGCTTGCCTGTCTCACTGCATAAATGGCAGAAGGGCAGCTCCCTCGTAGCTCTCTTGTCCAAGTCAAACTTGAACGTTATGGGAGTCACCCGGGGTTCTCATTAAAATGCTGATACTGATTCATTAGGTCTGGGGTGGGGCCTGCGATCCTGTATCTTTCAGAGCTTCCCAGGGGATGCCTATATTGCTGGTTGGAGGGCCACACTTGATCAAAGTGAAGCTCGAATGTCCTGGCAGATTCAGAGGGGGCCTCAGTACTAATGCCGGTTCTTCCTTGGCAGAGTTACAGCACCATGGCCAACCACATTCTGAACAGCAAAAGCATCTCAAACTGGACCTTCATCCCTGAAAAAAACAGCAGCTGTGTCCTGCTCCACTCAGTCAATTCCTTTGCCAGAAAGCTACTTGTACATAAACACTCCATTGACATATCGGATGTCTTCATTCATACGATAGGCACCACCATATCTGGAGATAACAATGGAAAGAATTTAACCTTTTCAATGAGAGTTAATGATACCAACGATGATGAGGTCGCTGGGAGGGTGCTGATCAATAGAGATGAACTTCGGAAGTTGCCTTTTCCTTCTCAGATCATCAGCATTGCCTTTCCAACTCTTGGAGCCATCTTAGAAGCCAGCCTTTTGGAAAAGGTCATTGTGAACGGGCTTGTCCTGTCTGTCATTTTGCCCAAGGAACTTGAAAGAATCTTACTGACTTTCGAAAAGATCAGCAAGTCAGAGGAGAGCAGAACACAGTGTGTTGGCTGGCACTCTTCGGAGAGCAGATGGGACCAGCAGGCTTGTCAAATGATTCAAGAAAACTCCCAACAAGCTGTCTGCAAATGTAGGCCAAGCAAGTTGTTTACTTCTTTCTCCATTCTTATGTCACCCCACAGCTTGGAGAGCCCCATCCTGATTTACATCACGTACATAGGCCTGGGCATTTCTATTTGCAGCTTGATCCTTTGCTTGTCCATCGAGGCCTTGGTTTGGCGCCAAGTGACGAAGACGGAGATCTCATATTTACGCCACTTGTGCATCGCTAACGTTGCAGCCACCTTGCTGATGGCTGATGTGTGGTTCATCGTGGCTTCCTTTCTTAGTGGTCCCATGACCCACCACGATGGATGTGTGGCAGCAACATTTTTTGTTCATTTCTTTTACCTTGCTGTGTTTTTCTGGATGCTTGCCAAAGCACTCCTTATCCTCTATGGAATCCTGATTGTTTTCCATACACTGCCCAAGTCAGTCCTCGTGGCATCTCTCTTTTCGGTGGGCTATGGGTGCCCTTTGGTCATTGCTGTCATCACGGTGGCTGCCACTGAGCCCGGCAAAGGCTACCTAAGGCCTGAGGCCTGCTGGCTCAACTGGGACATGACCAAGGCTCTCCTGGCCTTTGTGGTCCCAGCTCTGGCCATCGTGGTTGTCAACCTGATCACAGTCACAGTGGTGATCGTCAAGACCCGGCGAGCTGCCATCGGCAGTTCCATGTTCCAGGAGGTGAGAGCCATTGTGAGAATCAGTAAGAATATCGCCATCCTCACACCAATGCTGGGACTGACCTGGGGATTCGGGATAGCTGTAGTCATCAACGACAGATCCCTGGCCTTCCACATTCTCTTCTCCTTGTTCAATGCATTCCAGGTAAGTCCAGACATTTCTGATCCCGTCCAAAGTGCGAGCATTCAGGGAGACGCTTTGTGATCAGGAGGCTGTGGCATCGTATTTCTTTATAAAACACAAGAAATTTGGAATAGCATACTGGGTCAGGAAATAAGCTTTTGTTCCAGAAAGGCCTGGATTCAAATCTTGACTCTCTCGTTTACTAATGTACAACCTTCTCCTGGGGTATTTGCTTAACTTTTCCAAGCCATATTTTCCTTACTTATAAAATGGGTATAACCTGCCCACTTCATAGGTGTGTTTGGAAAATGAAATAAAATGGTGAATGGGAAAGTACCAAGTACTAAAATGACCTAACGTTCATAAATAGCCTAATAGTAGGCTGAGATGTTACTGCTTAGAAATGAAAAATACCACTTCTCCAAAAATCTAGGTATGCAACTGGAGGTATTTACATGTGCACATTTACATGTTCTACTTAGGATTTTTANTCTTAAAATTTTTAAGCAAGTAGAATGGTCTTCATTTTGATTTGTGAACCTTAATATGTATACTTATTCAACTCCTCCTCCTTTGTTTTTTCCTAAAGAAAAAAAATCTATTGAGTATATGGGTTGAGTAGTGTTAACTCTATGAAAATCTGTTGTCTTGCTTGTCTTGTTGTCATTCCTTAAATCACTATTTATTTATTTGTTATTTAAAAATTTTTTTATTGTATTTATTGGGATGACATTGCTTAGTAAAATTATATAGGTTTCAAGAGTACAATTCTATAATACATCATCTATATATCACATTGTGTGTTCACCACCCAGAGTCAGTTCTCTTTCCATCACCATATATTTGATCCACTTTACCCTCTTCTATCACGTCCCTCCCCATTTAGCCTCTGGTAACCACTAAACTGTGGTTTGTGTCTATGAGTTTTTTGTTTGTCTTGTTTGTTTGTTTCTTTAATCATGTCTTGTTCATCTGTTGCCTTAGATCACTTTTAAAAAATTAGTTTTGGTTAAGAGGAAAAACATTCTGTATGATGAAGATTTTAATATAAAGTAATGCATTTCAGAAAAACATGGACTCATGTTCAAATTTTATGAGAATTTTGTCAACAAAGTGGTTTTATGTTTCCCATTTTTGATGATTTTACCCAAAGCAGTAACTGCATTGGTGATGATTCTCATAAGTCACATTGATAATTTGCCTCCTGGAATTTTCATCCATTTGAATGAGTTAGGTTGGAATAACGAATGGAAACATGACTGCAATTTACTTAAAAATGTATATCCACTTGGGTTGCTACTAAATACTTTAAAAATGATGTGCAACAAAGTAATCCTTTTGCTGAAAGAACTACAGACCTTCAAACAACTATTGACAATAGGCTAAAACAGATAATGCAAAATATTTTAAATAATCATTGGATTTCAGTGGAAATTCAGCTAGGCAAGTATTTCAATGCAGTAAGTAGGATTTAAATATACATTTGCCTAATCTTTAAAATAATGGCAGTGTTTGCTATGGATTTATTCATGATTGGGATAAAGATGATTTCTGTTTGGGTAAAAATGGTCAACCATTGCAAAAGTCCTTGGCCTTTGTCATTACAGCCTAGCCTCCTGACTCCTTCCATATGAAAGCAAAGAAACAGCAAATACCTTTCAAAGGTGATCTCACTCAGGATGAAAAAATATTAAAATTGTTAACATTTAATATTAATATCTTCAACATATGTGAGTCCTCTATAAAGCACGGGGCCTGATGCAAGTCATAAGCTCTTTCCCACCACTTTCTCTCCCTCTCTTTCCTCTTTCTTCATTTAGCATATTGTGTGTCCACCATGTGTCCGGCTGTGACCTGGGTGCCAAGGAATCATTGTAGTTTTGACATCAGTTTTGGCAGAAATAAGCTGCTATCTACTTATGAAAATACAGCTCCGGCGTTAGGTGGGAACGAGGCATAATAGGCCAAGCCTCGTGCTTCCTCTCCTTCTAAATACATTTCCAGGCTGAGTTTGCACATAGGAATCCCAACTCACGTTCCTCCGTAGCCACCCACGTCTTTCTCAGCCCTGCCTAACCCAAGAGTGAGCTGTCATTCCCGCTCCCTGAACACAGGCTGTTATTTCTTACACCTGGGCAGGCACCTTCCTTTGTAGGGATTCCCACATGAGGCTTCACATGCAAGCTGACAGCGGAGGCTGGAGGTTATCTCAGCAATCGCTTGTGCCTCCCAGTGCCAGCTGGGGCTCATACCTGCAGCCTCCTGGTGCAGTCGATGGGGAACCACAGGGAGTCCATCTCTGGGGAGGGGACTCCCCAGTAGATGTCGTTAAGGCCGGAACCCAATCCATAGGCTGACTGGGTCAGCCGTGGCATGGAACTTTGAAAGCTTCAGATTGGAGACGTTTTGCCTTCTCATTTCTTTTTATAGCAGCAAGAACGGCCGCTGTGTGAAAGACGATGAATCATACACTTCTGCTGTGCTGCTTAGTGTTTCTTTGGCCCACAGAGTCCTGCAGGACGCTATGCCAGGTAAGAGGAGGGAGGGAGGTGGGTGAAATGGTGGGGAGAGCAAATGGAAGACAAAACCCATCCGTTAGCCAGATCTCAATGATCCTAGCGGAAGGGTAGGGAAACGATGGTGGTAGAAGGGCTCAGCCAGAAGAAATTGCAACTACAGGTAACCAAAGCCCATTTTAGCCAAAAGCTGCAAATTATTTTCCCAACTTTTTCTGTGTGTTCCTGAGAGGCTCAAATGATGTGAGGGTGGTAAGTTCTCTTGTCCATATCCTTTAATGATGAAGTGTTTAGTTGCTTATCATCTGGGCAGTGCCAGAAGCACTTGAAAAAGTGGGGGCGGCGAGGGTGTCACAATGACTGGGAGCTATTTAATGGCATTTAGTGGGCAGGACCTAGGCATGAGGTAGCAGAGTGAAGCATCGTCCCGCCCACAATGACATCTCCTTTGAGAAAACTGATACTGAGCACCATGGATGGGCTAGAAGGAGCAATGGACAGCTCAGCTATTTAATGGTTAATGAAAGTCTAACTGGGATGGGGTTTGTAGCAATGAGCTGTTTGTAAATTTTGTGGGGCAGTGAGCCCTATGCCTCTCTCCAAAACATTTTTCCTCATGCAATAACTCATTTTAATTTTCATATTAGTTACTTATTTAAAATAAGGTATGGAGAATCACTGAGAGACTGAGAACATAAAACTATTTTGAGTGTCTTGGGAAGAGAGTATTATTATTTGACCACAAGATCTGGAAGGGAGCTTTGAGATCCAACTGGTGAAGACTCACTCCCTTATCTGGGAAACTGAAGCCCATGGTGTGGAACGTGACTTGCTTGAGGTTACATATCTACTTAGCTAAAGGGCCAAGGCCAGGGCCTTTGTCTTCACGTTCTTCGTTTCTCGTTCTTTCCATTTTTGCACTTGTCTTCTGAAGAAGAGCTTCCTTAGAAGAGAATGACTTTGGAAATTCTAAGAGTTCCCAAGTGATATTTACTTTACTCTCCAAGTCCTTTGCCCTTGGGTGGACATTGGCTCCATGAAGCCACTTCCCCCCAATACTGAGCTGGTGCCTACTTTCTGGGAGAGTTTAGACACCCCTTCAGGAAGAACTTTTCCAGGAGGCATCCCAACCCTACAGCGTGGTGCTATATAGTTTCCTCCTTAATTTTCTCATTTACATTTTCCCACAAGACAGACCTTGGAGAGTAGGCAGAGCATCAGAGGTTAGCTTTGTTTACTTGATTATTGGGGGTCACCTTATCATTCCATCCTTTGCTGAGCTTCTGGGTGCTACACCTCTCCTGACCTGCCTACTCACTGAAGCGGCTCTGCAGGTTAAGCAGGTGGCAGGTTTTCAAGTGTAATTTTTTTGTTTTGTTTTTTCTTTAGCTGAGCCATCCTGCCACCTGTTGGCAGCTAAGCGGTAGCTCAGCTCAGGCCGGGCATCGAACCACTCTTGCTCAGAG
>NW_017731849.1:1048949-1056397 GCF_001890085.2 Hipposideros armiger
CACTGCAGTCAACCTTGCCCTCCAGACACTCAGGGAAATATGGGGTTTTTATGTAGGCAAAAGAAATGGCACAAGATCAATGATACCTGCCGGACCCTTACTGCGTTAAGCCTCTTTCAGGTAATACCCTTTCTCTCACATGCAAAGTGGAGTCCAAATTAGCAATGCTTATTGCACTCAATAAGAGAGAGAGAGAGAGGGAGAGAGCGTGCCAGGTGGGTGGTTTGCACATGTCCTCTCTCTCTCCACAGAATGGCATTCTTCACTTGAGGCATGCTCCAAGTGTGTGCTCCAGTATCCCACCCCTTTCATGACACAAAGGAACCTGATCATTTAGGTCAGAGCTAGAAGAGCTGTCTACGATGATCACGACCTACTTTTCTATTTTCACTCTTAGCTCTTTAGCACCCTAAAGCCTTGCTATGCAATATGCCCTTCACTGACTGGCTGCACCGGGCATCTCTGAGAGCTTGTAGTCATTCGGGATTCAGGCCCCACCCCAGCCCTGCTGAGTCCAAATCTGCAGCCCATCAAGATCCCCAGGAAACTTCTGTGCTCCATAAAGCAAGAGAAGAGAGCTGATCTAAAGGGAAGGATTTCATTGTCAAATAAATGAACATATTTCCATGTATACTTAAGTAATTACACATAAAAAAATTAAATTCTAATAAGTAAAATTAGGTCAAATATTCTTTATTCCTTTTTTTTCCCCCTTTATTGGGGAACAGTGTGTTTTTCCCAGGACCCATCAGCTCCAGGTTAGGTTGCTGTCCTTCAGTCTTAGTTGTGGAGGGCGCAGCTCAGCTCGAAGTCCAGTTGCCATTTTCAATTTAGTTGTGGGAGGGGGCCCGGGGGTAAGGGCGCAGCCCACCATCCCATGAAGGAGTAGAACTGGCAACCTTGTTGCTAAGAGCACACACTCTAACCAACTGAGCCATCCGGCCACCCCAAACATTATTTATTCTTTTGTTCCTTTTTCTCCTCTTCTAGTGGAGATGTTCCCATTCTGAAGTTCAGCTCCTGGCTCCTTCAGAGAAGTCAATGCTTTAGCATTTCTGTGTCCTAGCAATATTGCTATCCCATTGGGAGGTGTGGCCATACCTAAAGTTCCCCAACCAGACTTCAAAAAGCTGCCTACCCATAACATGAGGGACCTGTGCAAAGATACATACACAGGCCCACATACCGTATGCCTTAATAGTTCAATGCTTTAAATCAAGCTTAGGAGCTGTTAAATAAAATATGTTCTGTCAACCTCCCATTCCAGATTCTATCCTGCCCCTTGAGGATGGCAGAAAGCCAAGGCCACACATCCATAACCCTGAACATGGGTGTCTCTTTGACACCTCTCAGGCCTATGGATGAGCACACTGCTGGCAGCACAGACTTAGGGAAGGCCCTGGAAATGGGCTTGGAGTTGTCGAGTAGAAAATTCAGGTGTCTAGATGCAGGGCCTTGTGATCTGAGTAGCCATATCCTCCGGACCATGGACTTCTTGTCCCGCGTGAAGGGGCAGGCTAGAGAAACACCAAAAAGGGGTCTACCAAAGCAAGGTTTGACATTTTTTTTTCTGTAAAAGGTTAAATAGTAAATATTTTGTGGGTCATATGGTTGCTGTTGCAACTGCTCAACTCTGCAATTGTAGCAAAGAAGCAGCATAGACAATACTCATCATGAATGAGCATATCAGTCCCAATAAAACTTCACTTACAAAAAATAGGCAGCCAGCTTGGGGCCATCGTTGGCCACCTATGCTTTAAAGTGTGGGACCCAGAGCCTGAAACTGTGGGAGATACCGTCTGTCACTATTTTTAGTCATTCTTCTATCTGGGTGTTCCAGTTGACTCATTCAAATCTAGTTCATAATTTCTATTTTTAAAATATGCTTATGTCTCATGCTTTGCCTCTTGGGAGGAGTAAAAAATAAGCTTAAATGGTACAAGCAGTTTACTTATATGCACAGGATATATTCACAGGACATATCCACAGAAGGGTCTGAAGTGGCATGCTAAAGATAACAGTTGTGTTTGGGAGCAGGGTTTCAGGAGTAGGCAGCCGGCAGGCTGGGACTTCCATTTTCTGCTCAGACACCTTGGTGTTGGGCAAGTTATTCCACAGCCGATGTGACTCTGAAAATGTCAAATAGAAAAACATTATGCAACATACAGTTGTGTAATGCGGCTGCCCTACATTTCAGTGAAGGTACTTTTACATTTAAAGCAAACATCACATGATTAAGAGTTCTTTCTTTTTGTCATTTCTTAGAATGCAGGCTCAGTTTCACAATCTGAACAATATATGACTATAAAAGTACATTCCAGCAAGTCGAAGACCATTACAGATCTGTTGATGCAAACCTGTCCGAAGGATTTGTCCTGTATCCTTCAGAACATCCAGCATTCTCCCCGGATCCCGGGAAACATCGCTGTCATTGTGCAGCTTCTGCACAACATATCCACAGCAGCACTGAGCGACGTCAACAAGGCAAAGATGCAGGTGACTGGCCCTGAGTATCTGGGAGAGTTTTTATTTTTAAATTAGTTTCAGATGTACAAAACAATGCAATCGTTATACTTTTCACCCCTCACAAAGTGACAACCCCCTTCCCCCAATCCGCCGCCCCNGGCATCTTGAGATGCTTGTACTTCTACACACCCTCCTCTGACTTCTCCACTTGGACATGGCCTGACTTGGTGGAGAGAGCAGTGCTGTAGGAGTTAGGAGAGCTGAGTTCTAGTTCCAGCTCTAAGAGGAGTTCCCTGCACGGCCTTGTGCAAGTTATCTCATCTATCTATCCCTTAGCGGCTTGCACTTGGACTTTCTTTTTTCCTTATTTGTAAAATAAGGGGGTTGGACTGACTGACCTACAAGATCTTTCAGAACTCTGAAAATATTATTTTAGTATTCTTGTTCAGTGGAAGGCCTTTAACTCCTCCACGTAGAATATTGGGTTGTCGGAAAAGTCATGACGTACTTTTTTATGTGTTTTGTTGCAAAAATGCGTCATGACTTTTCCGACAACCCAGTGATAAGGCTTGATGCTCTCGATTGTGAAATGAGAAGCCATCTTCCCTCAGTACTTTGAAGGACGTTGTATTCCGTGAATCCCCAGTGATGCCTTCTTTGCCTTGGAAAGACCCCAAATACTCAATTCGAATTCTCTGTGAATTCTCATTTAGTAGAGAACATGGAGGAGTCAGCTTTGTTTCTTGACAACACAGAGAGACACAATATTGTGAAGAAGAAAGGGACATGAACTTCAAGTGTTAGTCACCCCGCTGAGTCACTGAATTTCTAGTTTCTTCCCCAGTGGTTGAGATCTTGGAATGTGAGTTGGAGTAATTGTATCAAGACTCTTTCCAGTCACTAGAGAGCAAACTTCTGGTGCACAAACAGGGAGGTTCAGACTCACTGTCCATACACCCACATACACATACATGTATGTACATATATACCAGTATATACACACATACCAATATGTATAAATGCATATATACATATATGTAGAAGACACTGATCTAGCTACTTAGGGGGATGAAAAGAAGTACAATATACAATTCATGTTCTTAAGGAACTTACAATTTAATTGAGAAGATAATATGCATATATAAAAAAAGATTGGATAGTAAGATAGCAGGTCAGGTGAGTATATGCCATGCATTGACTGGGTGGTATAGGTAATAAATCTTATAGGAGCCAGAGAAGAAAAGATGTATCATTTAAAATTGGATCAGGGAAGGCTACTTGGAGGAGGCAAACTTGAGCGTTGCTATGTAATAGATGTTCAGTAAATCTATTTTCAGAGAATAATAATGATAGCGAAAATCTTAAATGCTACTTATAATATTCCAGGCCCAGTTCTAAGTGCTTTTCATAGATGATGTCATTTATTTCTCATAAAAATGATGTGAGGCAAGTATCATACAATTATAGTACTATAGTTCCTACCCTGTTTTATAGATAGGGAAACTGAGGCTCAGACAGATGAAATTTCCCAGGGTCTCAAGTGGCAGCTTTGGAATTTGAACCCAGGCAGTCTGCTCCCAGAGCACACCCCCTGACCAGTGTGACATTGCTTCTCAGTGAAGGGTCCAGTATCATATGGATGGGTGGGAAAAAGAGGGACCTCTAATCAGGAGAGGTGGGAATACTCATGATAAAAGGGAGCCAGGTTTTTGGGGGGACGACTCCTTTTAAAGAAAATGAATACAAAAATTACAAATACAAAATTAAAGGGAAAGTGAATATTTACTTAGAATGAGAAAAAGAATCACAAAAAATATCAAATTTAGAAGAGTTGAAGATTATTACATTCAATAATTACTCAGCATTATTCAGTAATTAATTCAGTAAAATAACAGTATTTTTGTTAAGGAACGGTACACATTTTTTATTCCTACATTTTTGGCTGCATACTTGCATATCAATAATTTCATAATATTTTTTTTCTATAGAGGGAATAGAAAGGTTATTCAGTCTTTCCTCTAGCGTTGCTGATTAACTTTCTTTTTATTCTTCTAGGTTAGAAAAATATCCTTCAGCTTCTCGATTCATTATTAGTAATGCCATGTAAAGATGTAGGACTGTTGCCAAATTTGGGAAAACCTTTCACATATGACCTACAAGGTATCAGGGCACTTTCTTAGAACTTTCTTGTTCTGTGACTAATTGTAACTACTCCTAGATGTAATGCCACTTACGAGTTGATGTCCTTGTGGTCATTCCTGAAATGACTGAAAACTATATAAGTACTATTAAATCCAAACTAAACGTATTCTCCAACTCAGCTTTTACTTGTCCAGATTCCATAAATAGCGACAGCTTCTCTAGTTACATCTAAAATGAAAGAGAGTGTGAAGGAGGAGGAGTTAGAGTGGCAAAGAATAATGGTCTGAACAGATAGTGGTTAAACTATTTTGCTTTTGAAAATTTAATAAACCATGCGAGGTCCTCTCTCAGTGCTTTGAAGGGGCCTGTATAAGCAAAGCGTTCTGAAGCTTAACCTTCCTTACCTTCCCAGTGAATCCACCTCTGCTCATGACACATTTCCTAGATGGAATGCAGTCCATCCTCACTGGAGTGGAAGGAGGTCTCCTAATGAATAGCAGTGGGAGGGGTAGCTGTCCAGCCTGATGGGAAACGGGGTCATGGGACATAGTTCATGGTCTTAGCTTTTGATGGTGTACTGGCATCCTAGCTGATTCAGATGTGGTCGTTAGTCCATGACTAAAGTGAATCCTTAATCTGATATATCAACAATTCATTTTGATGTGAAATTTTATTTTCCTTTTCTAGGCTGCCAGCAAAAGCAAGGAGGTGTCTGCCAAACCACACGGTATGTTGGCAGCNGCCTTTTCCTTGCTCGTTGGGTCATGAGGTCTTCTAAATCCATGTCCCTGCCATTGCCATGGTCAGTCCTCGGTGTTGTTCACCTGGACTAAGGAATGACCTCTTCACGGGCTCCCTGGCTCTTGTCTTAGCCTTCTAACCTACCCTCTGCCCTGCTGGCAGAATAATCTTTCTTAAGTGAAGTCTGATGCTGTCATTAAAGGACTCGATGGGTGCTCATCGTCCATGGAAGAATCCCATTGCTTTGCTCTGGCACAGAACCCCCCTCATTTTGGCATCCGCGTACCTGTAGCCAATGAGCTACACATATCACTCATATCACTTTCTCATCACACACCTGATGCTCCAAATCTGTGACCTTCTCGGTCATCCCTGAACAGGCCTGGCTTTGGACCTGCTGCTTCTCTGCCTGTTCTTCCTTGCCCTCCACCAAGGTCCACATCAAATGCCACCTTCTGTAATGTTTCCCCAAATCCCCTTAGGGAAATTTTATCATTTTTTGCCATAGGTTTCTAAAGCATATTTTGTATGCCTCAAGGAGGATACTTATGACATTAATTTATACCATTTATATTACCTGTTTCCTCAATTAGATTGTAGATTGCTGAAGGGCCAGACCATGTCTTATTTGTCTCCAATACCATCTCTGGAGGCTAAATTTTGATTGCATGAAACAGGTCTCAGGCATGTCCATGTTTTCTTAATGAAGAAATGAAGCCCAGAGAATTTAAGTATTTTGTCAAATTTCATAAAATGGATCATGACAGAATTGGGGGAAGAACACAGATCTTTGGACTTTCAACTTATTTCATGCTCTTCACCACAATGTTAAAAAGATTATTTTTAACATGGTGGAGTTTTTGGCCATTTTTCGTAAGCTCTGTTCCTTTGTGTTTTTCTTCAAAACATTTCTTCGTAACATGTTTGCAATGTTTTGATGCATTTCCTTTTATCTTGCTTATGCTTAAATTGCTCTGATACACAGTGGGTGACTTCTTGACCCTCCTCTCTCTATCTGTGACATGACTTTGTTTTTGGCCACGATATCATTTGAGGTCTGGGTGTTTTGAGCTTCATTCGCTTTTCTGCAGTCCAGGGCGATGGCAGGGGGAAGAAGAACTCAGCGGCAGCCCTATTCCTGGTGTATCCCGTCAGCCCCCAGGTGGAATCAGCCAGCACTCACAGAATAATTTACCTGAAAAGGATCAAGCTAAAAAGAATAAACGGAAGAGAATTTAATGACGATATTTTTTACAGAGGTGCAGGCAGGGCTAAGGGAACCAAGAGGAGATGCTGGGGACCCAGGGGCCTAGCAGGAGTCTATTTCTAGACCCCGAGAGGCAAGAGGAGGGGATCACTGGATCCTGGTGTGCACTGCGGCCTGGAAGAGAGAGCGTCCAGTAGGCCCGCTAGGCAGAGGAGAGCAGCCACTTCCAGCATGGCGACCACCAAGGGAGAGAAGGAGGGGACACACATGCCCGCATTCCTGTTCTCTCTCCTTCTACTCTTCGGCTCATGACTTCCAGTAGAAGAACCCAGCTGAAAGCCAGAGGCGAGGCACTGTTCAGAGGCCAGTCACAGAGGTGGGCTCCGCTTTCTGTTACTGAGATTTTCTTAAATGCCCTGTATCAGAATTGACCCCATTTTTTGGGGGTGGTTTATACCAACAGCAGATGTCATTGGGCTCCAGATTGTTTCTCTGACTCAGGAGCGCTCTGGAGTCCTTATTCCACCAGTCAGTCTCTGTTCCCTTCCCCGTTTGCCATGTATACCCAACATCCAATTTAAAATTCTCCGGTTAGAAGAGGAAAAAAAACAAAAGGATTCTCACATTTTGATTTTCTCCAGATTTCTGGGTGTTAAGGAGGTTTCTGAGGGTTTTTTCCTACTCTATCATTTGGCTGAACGGGGAAGAGAACAGTAGGATACAGTTTAGGAGGTGTGCTCTGCTTCTACAAACTTCAAATTTTTCACTTTCCTTTTTAAACAGTTTTTGAAGTTATTCCCTTAAGTCCTTCCCCTTTTCGCATTGTGTTGTAATGAGTGGCGTTTCTGCTGGTTTTTATTTTATTTATTTATTTATTTATTATTATTTTTTT
>NW_017731849.1:1057877-1063918 GCF_001890085.2 Hipposideros armiger
ATATATATATATATATTAGTATTTATTTACACATGACTGATAACTCATCTGATTAGTTAACTGTTGCTTCTTGGCAGTCAGAAGAATTCTGAAAGACCCAAGAAACGAGGCCCTTGATATGGGAAAGGTTGCTTCCAAGGAGCATTGTCTAAGGAGGGAGATTCTAGATGAGCTAAGAGTGGTACCCTGAGCACCCGGGCACAGCATGGGGGACGACTCAGGATAAAGATAGAAGGAATTCTGAAGGCAATATTTAGTTTGCAAATTTCTTTAAAGTCATTTAAACCTAGATCTCCCTGTCTCTCTGAGTTTGAGAGAGAGAGAGAGAGGGAGAGAGAGAGAGAGAGAGAGAGAGAGAGAGAGAGAGATTGATGATCTGCCCTCTTACAAGTTCAGTGAGGACAGAAAGGAAGACAGGGACAGAATGATGTAGTTAAAAGAGCCCTGGATCAGGAGTCAAAAGGGAGCCTGGTTCTTTTAATAATGTGGGGTGTGACCTTGAGAAAGCCACTTATTCTCAGTCTGGACAATTTCTTCTTTGATAAAAAAAAAAGGAAAATGATAACTTCTCTGCCTACCTCATAAAATTTTGGGATGTCCAGGTAAAAGTTATATGTGAAAATGTTCTGAAAGAATTAACCCCATACAAAAAACCAGCTCTTTCTTAGTTTAGAAAAGCCACATGACATAATGAAAAAGAATCACAAACCTGGGTTCAAGTTGCAAATATGCCGCTTAGCACCTGTGAGGTTGAGCAAGGTCAGTGTCTAGCCCCTTATTTTAGAAAACTGTGAAAGTGACTTCACTTGTACAGAATTACTCAGTGGCATTAAAAGAGCTAATGTACACAGTAAACAGACAGTAGCTGTTTGTCTTATTCTCCTCTTCCTTTCTGCATTCAGGCAGGAGGGACGGGATTGGTCATTGGCTAGAGGTAAAACAGTGGGATGGCTAAATGATAGACGCTATGGCATCTTCCACCCCTGAGATCATCTGACGCATATTTCCACAGACTGTAGGGGCACTTTGATAGCATTTTGTGGATCTCACTTGAAGCCTCAGCAATTCATTACCAAACCGAATTATGCAAGTAGTAGCCTCAGACTGTCAGCTGACAAAGCTGGTGATTGAAACGTTCCTGGGTGGCTGCTACAGTTCTGTCTGGAGTTTTGTTTACCTTTGGTTGTGAAGGCTGTGATTGCTATTCAATAATTTCTTTTCTTTCTAATCAAGAATTAAGAGTTCAAGTTGGAGAGTTTTAAAAAAAATTTTTTTTTCTTTTCCAAAATCACCCTATGAAATTGCTCTGGACTCTATCGCTTGTGTGGGTGAATGTGTGTTTAAGTTAAGCAAATGTTTGTTCTGATGGGGCCATCCACAAAACATGTCTCAGCGTGCAGCTCTCATGTTTTTTTCTGCTGGTTTGGTCTTTCATTAGGGAGCCATGTCAGTTGCCAGTCAACCAGATGTTTCTGGAGTGGAGCAATTCGACAAAGAAATAGGGAGATATATTTAAAAATTAATTTGCTAACCAAGATGAGAATCGTTTTGTAGAATCTGGAACTTTGGGATACTTGTTGTCATGTCTAGTCCACTAGCTTTGACCCCTAGGGTCTGCAGGTCCCTAGGGACAAGCCCCAGCCAAGTCCCCAACCCCTTGGCAGCCCCCATTACTCTGTGACTTCCCAAGGTGGTAATGAGGCAGGAAGGGAGTCATCCTTGCATAATTTCTAGCTGTTAGGATATTGCTTGGAAATGAGGAACTTCTTTTCTCTTTGTTGAATAAACACATAAGGGAACATCTGAAGCACATTTTTTCAGATTTGGAAAGCAGGCAGCAGAGGATGAGGAAACATATTCCAGCTTGGATAGTTGGAAATGTTATCTCTTTGCAACTTGGCCATTGTACACTTTGCTGTTCCTCTTCTCTTTTCCATATAAAGGGGGAGGGAAGCAGTTTCTTAACTTAAAAAAAAAAATCCAACCCTTTGTATTTGGCACATTTTACTTTGTGAAATTTCAGTGCTGATGTAATTGCTTCATCCTTTTTTTGGTGTGAATCACATAGGCGACTGTTTCATCAGGTTGTATGTTTCTGAGAGATAAGCCTTTCCCGAAATGAATTCTATAATGAATATTTTGGCTTGGGCTATGGGGAAATCCACATTTTCAAACATTTGTTTGAGAGGGAAGAGTTAATACTCTAGCTACCCCTGCATATCAGAAAGGTGTGGGCTGACTGGGGGGAAGGAGGGCTGAGCCAGTAGTGACCTGTGGCTTTTCAAAAGAAAATGGGGTCAGAGGCTCTGGTAGGGGTGGAGGCTGGTAGAGGGAGTGAGTGGTCAAAAGATTGGATGCAAGCTACTATTTTGCCACTAAACGCTTTTACTTCATCTCAAGTTTTGATTTTATGGAACTGGAAAGAGAGCTAACGTGAAGAGGCTAAATGAGAACAAATTGGGAAGAAAAATGATTCTGTTTAAGTCCAGATTAAAATATGCCACTTTATTTAAAGAGCAATCGGTTTTATAAGCAAAATACAAAAAGAGCCAACTTTAGAAAATGATCTTCTAGTTAAAAGAATTGTAAAAAAAACCTAAAATTGCACTAAAATTAGAGTCACACTGTTGCTGAAACTTGGGGAAAGATAGCGTTCTAGTTGTGGTCCCACTTCTTTTATGACAAGGTAAACCTGGATTGTAAAAAAGATGTTAGAAAATTCTGGGCTGTGGGTAGCAGCATAATTACCAAAAAAAAAAACCCCAATTCTGCAATGTCTAGTGAAGGTCATTACTACATAAAACAAAATGCTTATTTTGNGGCCTTAGGATTTAACATATGAATTTGGGTGGGACACTAATATCCCGTCTTTAGCAATAAAGCACACATTTTAAAACCTGGGAGAGCGCCTTGAGATTTATCTGCTCAAATTGCCCTGTATATACTAAAAGAGATGCAGAGAAGCTGCTACCACTGAATTCCTCTCAATCTGAAACTCAACTTTATGATTACTATTTTATCCAAATTTTCTGTGTGAATTTTCCCAAGGTGGCATGGACCAGTGTAAAATGATCCTAGTAGAATATTTCCCTGCTACATATTTACAGTTATACAGATGCAGATTGCACAATAAAGAAATCAAACACACACACACACACACATGCACACGTACAGACACACACAAATACAGAGACACCATGTTTATTATTTATTTTGTGCCAAGCATTATGCTAAACATTGCAGATGTAAATTTAATTATTCCAACCTCAAAAAACTGAAAATCTTACAAGGAGAGACATTCCTCTTAGTCCTTTAGTAAAAGGAACAGATATTTTGGTGGTTGTGGAGGAAACAGGCTAGAGTTGTGGTGCCCAGATCTTTACAAAATTTAATTCCTGGGAAAAATTCATGGAGATTCTGATTTAATATGTATTCCTGGTACCCAAACCAGACTGGCATGTATTTGTCCCAAGCATCTTTATACAAATGATGCTTTGTAACCTAATGGATCATGCCATCAATGATGTTTTCTTAGTAGACCAATGACAGATTTCAATAGTTATCTTATATGCTAAGTTTTTCATACAAGCAAGCAATCACATAGAAGCGCTCTAAGCTTTGGAGCCTTGCTGGGCTGGCTGAGTGGAGGAGTGTATTTTAGTGTGTTTGAAGGAATGAATGAGCTGCATAGTCATGGTCCCTGTGAAACCCTCCACCTCTCAGCTGAGCTTCTACAAATCATGGTAGCAGCGGGTTTGGTATTGTTCCTGCCGATGACCACCTGGTTGTAACATCTTTATTATTTTGTATTAAACCAATGTGCTTTGACAGACCTCTGCCTGGGTAAGGCTTCCTATTTGATTATGAAATCAGAGCAACTTAACAAGGACGCCCAAATCAAAGGTCATTATCTCACTTCTCTTCTCAGGTGAGCCAACACCCGAGTAACCACGCCTTCAAGAGAAATTTTTGTCTAATGAATGTTGTTATCTATCACATTTTGAAAGTAGAATCTCTGAGCTTCCTTTTCTTATCTTAAAGATGAAATGAATATTTAGTCTTCTTCTTCCAGGGTGGTTTGTGCCACTACATATGAAAAAAAAACATAAAAAACTCAAATGGACTATAATGACAGAGGAATAGCCTTCTTTTGACTTTGAGGGTGTCCGTCTTTGTATGGATGACAAGAGATATGAGAGCTAATTCATTTTCTTTATATCATCATATTTGGAGCACTTATTTTTCAGTACCCATTATGTGCTTAGAAACTCAATCTGTTTGGGGTCTTAGCTTTTCTGAGGATCCATGAACTTGATTTTTCTTTGCAAGTTTTATACGTTTTTGGTTGTGGATGGGAGAAGGAGGTTGAGGGTGTCAATCAAAGCTGAGCATAGTTGCTTTTGCTTTTTTCTGTGGAAGTTTCTTTCATTACTGATCCTTCAGGGTCTGCAAGGCTGCCATCCATTGCCTCACATCTCTTCTAATGCTTGCTTGGACCATTATATTCTGGTGAGATGCACAGCTCCTGATAAACGCAAAATTTTTTTATCTTGCTTAAATTAAAACAAAATTCCTGTAATGTTTTTGCATGAATCAGGGACCTTGGTCTGTTTGGTTTACTGAGGTAACCCAAATATCTAGAACAGTGGCTGACATGTGGAAGATGCTCAGTCAATATTTGTTGAATGAATGAATCTAGATGTTGTGACCTTAAAATGAGAAAGTCAAAGATTGAATAACATTTTACAAATTTTATTATTTTTATCAGTTCCAGATCAGCAACTGATAATTAGTGCTGGTATTTCTTGTTATTCTTATCATTATTATTTTATAAATGGCCCTTCTTCCCCTTTCTGTCTTTCTCAGGGCCTCTTTATCTTGGTGTTTGGAACAATCCTGGATCCAAAGGTACTGTAAATTATTCTTGTTATTTTTTCTGCATCATCAGTGCTTGGTCCTGAAATGTTTACTTGTAAGGCCCACTTACTGAGGGTCTTTCACCTTAAGCATTTGTGCAGACACTTGAACAGGACCTCACTGTTATTTAACATGCAAGTATTATCTACCATCTTCTAAGCTTTTATGGGGCTAAGCATTTTATGTACATTAGTGCTAATCCTTAAAACAATCATGAGTATTCCTATTTTCAGTTTTATGGATGAGGAAACAGATTCAAAGTGATTAAGTAGCTTGCATNTGTACATTTTAAAGAAAGCATCTTAATGACTCTTCTTCCCACTCATAGTATAAAATTATAATATACTACTACCTCATACTAATATGTTATCAAAGCTCTTCAGAAATGTTGCTTTAATGTCTGTGCAATGTTTTTTTACATAGATTTATTGTACTTTACTATCCACTTTCTTTTCGCTTGGCATCTATTTTGTCTCCATATTCATCTTTTGCTTCTATGTATACCACTGGTATCAGCAAGCTTGTACCTCATCCTTTCTTCTGTACTTCAAATTCTTTCTATATGATAGAGTCCCCAGAGGGCTGTAATACGACAATAGTTTGGGTTTACCTGGTAACCTAATGTCCATTTCCAAATACTGGGAACTCTTACAGTCTTTTAAATATATCCTGGGCAGCCACTGACTGTCAGAGTATGTTCTCTCTTGGTTTTGTGGTGACTCACAAGGTACATGATTCTTGGGCACACCTTTACCAAGCGCCTGACGCAGATGCCATCTGCACCTGCTCATCCCTGTTTACTAGTTCCCTTCCAGGTGTGAGGACGCCCCATTGCTCAGCACTGCTTGAAACCTACATGCAAAAGGGGAAAGTATCCAACTCAAAAGAGGTTTAGTGAAACTGGCAAAGGTTCAGGGGAACCAATGAGAATGATTTACAGTTGAAAAAACTGGAGAAAAGGGAGGGTTTACTTAAAGGTATGGGTAGGTAGCTCTGTGGGTGTGGTTTGAAGCACGGAGAAGCATCCTTATTCCCAGGTATTCGGCCTACTGACCTAGGTTAGTGTCTAACTTCCAACTGTTGGAAAGATTACCTCTAGAAAATACCTGTTAAAATGTACACTT
>NW_017731849.1:1067467-1078652 GCF_001890085.2 Hipposideros armiger
GACAATGAAAAGTGTCAGGTCCCTATGACAACCCACTTGTTCCTTATGACTCCAATTGGTTGAACCACATCCAAAGTGTGAAAATTCCAGGGAAACAAATTCTGACTCTACGCAAAGAAATTTCTAATAGATTTTCAAGCCGGGCCGCCTGTCATGGTTACTGGAGCTGTTAAAGAAGGTTAGGGGCCTGTTCAATCATTGGATAGTTTGCATTCCTCTTTCATTTATCCCCAGTCATTTCCTATAATTTAGAAACCATGTGGTATTGTTATGCAAAGGTGCAACCCATTAGCTGTTTTGAGTGACTGGAAAAACTGGAAAAGTTTTCAGTGATAGCCAAAGGAGATTCAGGGTTGGCCCAGCAACAAGAGAAGATGGCATCTAGAGTTTCCCAAGCCAACCTCTGACAGGATCCACGTGGGCTGGCATGGGCTGGTGTTGCAGGAGATTTCCATGGAGGGGGAGGGCAGATCATTCAAGAGGCTGGGTACCCTGCGGCCCTGGGTAACAGCATTATCCCCTCCCTAAATTCCTTGCTTTTTCATTCTTCTTCCCTTGCTTTCCTTAGCCCTCCTGTTCACTTTTCTTCTTTTTCTTCCCTTCATTTTTCTATCCCCTTTTGCCTTACTTTTACCAAAGCTTTGATCTTGTTCCTAGTCCTTGGTCTTCATACCTGGAGACTGCTGACCCCTCTACATCCTGTCTTTCTGAAAAACAACTCCCCCACCCCTTACCTCTCAAAATAAAAGCCCACAATATTTTGTTGAGAATAAAGCAGTAGTTCTGAAACAGTGGTACTCAACCTTGGCCAAATATCAGAACTAACCAGGAAGCTTCAAAAATTATTGCCTGGGTTCTACCCCTGGAGGTTCTAATTGGATTGGTCTGCAGTGTGGCTTGGGTTTGGGGTGAGTCTAATGTTGTTCGGTGGAGATCCACTCAATCAAGTTTCCCTGAAGTGTCCTAGCATTGTATATATTTTCTTCAAACCAGCCCAGCTGATATAAGTTTTCCCTACTACCTCACTTTGGTCTGCCACCGTGCTCTCAGGGGGGAGGTCTAACTCTTCCAATCCCTTCCAATTCAGCATTGTTCCTTTCCCTATATGTTTCCAGTATTGATCCATTCATCCACCACAGGGAAATGCTGCTCTTCAGTGCTATGGAAAAATAGTCATTTCCCCCACTTTCTCTTTGTTTATTTGTTTGTCATTTTAGATATGTCAGGATCATACCCAGAACTTTATTATCAGTTTGTTGATTGTCTGAGTCAGTGGTTATCAATGCTGGCTGCACCTTAGAAACACCTAGAGAGCTTCTTAAAAATACCACTGTCCCGACCCCACCCAAGAAAAATTTAACCAGCAAATCTTAGGGGTAGGGCTTAGTCTTCTTCTTCTTCCTTTTTTTAAATAAATAAATAAATAAATAAAAGCTCCCCAGTGATTTTAATGTTCTTCCAGGGTAAAGAACCACTGGTCTAGGTACTAAGTAAATCCTTGCAATTCCTAATTTCTTGCAATTCTTTCTTCACTCTAAGCACTAGATTTTGGCCATTGCAAGTCAGTTTTATGAGCCCTACTCAGAGGAGGTAGGCTAGTGGTTCGCTTTTTCCTCTCCTGTGTTGTAGGCCTCTGGTCCCTAGGCAGCAGCCCTCTGCAGTCCAGATGTAACTCTTTCTCCTTGTGATACCTGCCTGGGGAGTGTCAGTCCCAGCTCCCCAAATCCAGGATAATCCATGTGCTTGTCTGTGTTCATTTTTACATCCAGTGTGATGAATGAGTTTATGCGCATGTGGTAATAAACCAGGGCTACATAGAACTAAAACACAAGGACATTTTAGACCCAAGTGCATCACAGGAGGATGATTACAATGTTTAGGATTTCAGCAGACCAGTTGAGGAGTGATTTGAGGGATGGGAGGCATTTTGGTGTTTATCTCTCCCTCTATGCCACTCCATTGCCTTCTCCCATCTTCCCCCCAAACTAGGGGCTCCCACAGGATAGAGATCCAGGCCAAGCCAGGGAGGAGGGGATGTCTCATCCCTGTCTGTTTCTGTGTTGTCAGTGGTTCTAGGTTCTGATGTAAACAAGGAGAAGGAGGAAGTGAAAGGCTAAAATAAATTGCTGTAGGTCACAATTCTCCATGGGCTTCGAATAATTCTGATCATTGAAAACAAACTAATAATGATAATGCAATTATACTTTTGTCTTCAGCAGAACCTTTCTTCTGATTACTCTTGTCACCCCACCAAAGGGCCAAGTTAAGAAACCAGGCTACACTCCTAGTTTGGGAGGTGAGTGCAATGCAAGGGGGTTCCCATATACATGCGATATATATGACATTGGTTTCCTTTTAAAAAAATCACAATTTGGTTAATTCTAATTAGAAATGATTATTTTCTTGATTGAAAGAATTCTCATTATGTAGCCTAGTCACAGCGAGCTAAGGTTAGCGATACATTCACACTTCTAATGCTTGCACAACTGAAATTTTGATTGTCCCTGTAAAACAGCCAGGCCTGTCTGAGAATGCTCGTAAATTAGCCTGGGTGTATTCAAGAGAGAGTGAGCAGAAGTGTCAGCTCCACATGGCGGCTCCCTCGCCTCCTCCTCCTCCTCCTCCTCTTTAGTTCCCGAGCCCCAAGACACTCTCTATGACACCAATAATATCCCCAGATTTCCCACTGTGGCCTCTCTCTTTTCCCTCATGTTAAAAGATCAAGGAATTATGATAAACACCATTTGTGAGAGGCTGCAAGGATAATATAGAAGTGAATTTACATTTGAGATAGTGTCTGAGAGAGACATAGAGAAAAAACACAGAGGAGGAAGTCACAGGGGAAACAGAAATACAGAGTCCCTTACCGAGGGGCCTGGTGACTCAGTGTTGGAACAGAGCTATACAGATACACAGACATGTGCAAATGTGTCTTCCAACCCCTGTCTTCATGTCCCTCTAGATTTAGAGAGAGAAGATCAGACAGGGAGAAGGAGACACACATACACACTGGGACACCCACATTCATGGTCAGAGAGATGCAGAAAGAGAGGCCAAATGTTGCAGAGAAAGACCCAGAACAATACAGAAAGAAGCAGAGACATGCAGACTGAGATACACATAGAGATAAAGACAGAGTGACAGAGTCAGAAACAGAGAGAGGCACTTAGATACATAGAGCGAGCTCCCCACCCTCATCCCAATATATTGGGTCCCAGCAGCTTCTGGGGCTGAGATCTTCTGCAGCAAGCCCAGGGCCTGTCCAGGGAAAGGAGCATTTTCCGAGAGGAAAAGAAGTGGTCCAGCTTAGGGAAAGACAAGGTTTGTAACTAAGCACTTGTAAGCAATAGACACGCCTGTTCCCTGGATTCTCGAGTAATTGAAAGGAAAGAGACTCTCCATTTGCCAAGGGAGCTCTACCCAAAGGGGCTTATTGTCCTAGAAAGAGTGAACCTGTAAAGCAGTTGTCCTGAGGTTTTCTGGGTCTTGCTGCTTGTATGTTAAAGCTGTGATTTTCTGTTCCTGACAAGGTCATACATTCCAGGAATGGCAGAGCCCCCAGGAGAAATGTGCTTATTCCTGTCTTCTTGCCCCTGGGGCATATGGAGGAAGCCCCCCAGGCTGTGGTGCTGATGGAGAAGGGCATGCCATGCGGAAAGGGTGGAAGGCCGCTCTGTCTACTTCTGTGCTGCTCAACGTTTCTCCCTCATCAACTGCTAATATATATGCGCCATTCTGGGCATCTGTAAGGGAACAGAAAGACAAAGTGGGCTGCAGCAGGACCTCGTCTTGTTGGGGTGACCCGCTCCAGGCTGTGGGTCACATTTATCCTTAGGAAGAGTGCACTGGCTCATCTTGGCAAGGGCGGCCCAGGATGTCACCTGGCTGGATTCTGTGGGTTGCTTAGGGAGCGGCCCTCATGAATAGTAACCAAGAGTTGGACTGACTCTAAGTAGGTCATTGCTGGTGCTTTGTACAAAAGGAATCCAACTGCGAGCATATTCCACCCCTCCAAATTTAAATCGATTACACGGTCAACCTGGCTTGGGCTTAGATGCAACGTCTTCGGCTGTGAGCCATGTGAAATAGGTAGAGCTGTTGAACCAGAAAGGTGATCGTTTTCAGTTAAGGAGACTAAAGCCTGGAGTGATGGATCACAGCTAATCAAGGCTTGAGCCAGAGGCAGAAACCCAAGTGTGCAGGCTCCCTATCCAGGACTTTCTCCAAAAACATGGAGCCACTGAGGGACTCTGCTTTCTCTGATGATGTCAAATTAACCCTCACTAACGATGTGTTTTTTTTTTTTTGGAAACCTGGGGTGAGAAAGGGGAAAATACCGTATTTCAAGTAGAGAGCTGCTCATTTTCTTAAGCTTGTATGTAAACAAATTGGACATTCAAACCAAGAGCCACATGATAGGAGAGCAAGGCTATAGCTAGAAGCCCTTAAAAAAAAGCTCCTTTGTAAAGCAAGTACATGGGCTGGTGCTTCAGAAGAAAATGAATGGACAAAGAAAAAGGGGTGATGGGTAGCCCCTAATTATCCTACCAGGAAGCCTGAATTAATGATTTTGCATTACAAATGGGAACATGAGCCTCACTTTGTGAATGAGTGGGGTCTCTCTCTCTCTCTTACAAAAAAATTTTCTCTAAGTAGGGAAGTTTGAGAAAGCAAAATATAATAAGGAGGTCAGTCAGAAGGTAGAAAAAGACACCAACTTGGATAATTAGTCGTCTTTCAAGTGGCATTGCTCATATTGGGACAATTGTCCCTTTCTCACATGAAGTCAGAAAGTGGTTTGAAATTGACATTTCCCAGTTTTTCTATAGGGTCTCTTCAAGGGGAGGGAGTGGGACACGCACAGCCTTGGCTTCTCAATGCAGGGATTTCAGTACAAATAAATGTCACTCAGAGTCAATATATTGAGGAGGAAATCTCATGAACCCAAATAGTTATAAAATTATAAATCTGAAAAACCTTTAGAAAAGACTGGGTCTAACAGCCTCATTTTACAGATGGGAACTCTGTGCACTAGAGAGAGGGAGGAAGAAAGGGAGAAAGAGAGAAAAAGAGAAGAAAGATGAGAGAGAGAGAGAGAGAGAGAAAGAGAGAGAGAGAGAGAGAGAGAGAGAGGGCTTTCATCTGTATTGTGCATTGAGCAGTCACATCTAGTAAGAAAGCACACTCTACTCCAATATATTCACTCCTGTCGATAGATGGCTGGAAAAACATTCTACGTGGGGATTGTTGTTAACTAAGACAGACCTATGGATGCTAACACAGAAACTCCGGAATTATTTGAGAATCCCTTGAACAAACTGTGTCCTCTTTCCTGAAGCTCACACCCCAGGCTGTCCCATCCAGGAAGATGTCAATGAACTATCTGGATTAGGCTGACTGTGGAAGACTCTGGGAGGAGACACATTCAGTGTCCTGTCACATCTCACCAAAGAAGCAACTTGGTCAGGTGGCTCAGTGAGTAACTGGTGCTAACAGGGTCTAAGGCAGATGCTTGGTTAGAACACTTAATATATGATGATCCTTGGCAAAGTTATTTAAATTCCTTAGACTGAATTTAGACTTAATTTTCCTTAGACTTAATTTAGACTTAGTTTTCTTGTCTATAAATTGAGGAAAAATAGAGCCTACCTCATAGGATTGTTGTAAATACTAAATGAATATAGGTAAAACACTTAGAATAGTAGTTGCCAAATAATAATTGACCATTAAAATGTTAGTGGTTTTTATTAGAGTGCCTTGAATTCATACACACACACACACACATGCACACATGCACACGCACAAGCAAACACACAGCCATGGCCATGAGTTTGGATGTAGACAACCTCACAGGAGTTAGTTTATTGACTTCTAAATAAAAGTGTTAAGCATTTGTTCAACATCAGGGGTGGGAGCCAGCAGAATCTTCTGACCCTGCCGTTGAATGATCTTTTTGTTCAGTGTTCCCATGCAGATTTCTGCCTGGGAAAGAGTGTACATCATAGCATTCTATTCAGGGCTTCACTTTTTGCCTTCTCCATGAAGCCTGCATTGATTCGTTCAACTGAAATGCTGATCCTCCCCACCCAATTTCTTATAATATTTATAATCTGTGCCACTCACTTCATATTTAGTATTTATTGTGTTACGTTGTTTGTTCAATTTTAGTCTTTTTGTGTGCATCTATTTTCTTTCCCAGATAAGACTATAAATCTATGGGGGCAGGATGACTCATGTTTGTTATTCACTGTGTCACTCGCTTTTGTATGCCCAAAGCACAGAGCAAGGTGCTTTGTACATGCAATGTATTCAATAAAGTCCTTTGATTACACAAAGGTTTGATGATTGCTGGCTTTTCTCGTTCCCAAATGACCCGGTACTTAACTAGCGACCTCAATGGAAGTGACCTAGTTCCACAAGTGTTGCCTCCTTGATCTTTATTCCCATAAAAGATGTTACAAAACTGCCTTTCACTTATTCTTTCGTATTGCCAACATTTCCCCTAGTAATATTGAAGTGGAGGTTCCCATTACATTTGGGGGCTGGGAAGAAATGTAAACAGAAGACACTAGAGTTGGGACGATGTGGTGGTGAAAAGGACAAGCCACACTGGCTACCCTGTCCAAAGCCAGATCATGTGATGTTTCCTGCCAGCGGAGACTGTCTCCTGTGTCCAAATTCCCCAATGCCATGGCCAGACACAGGCTTGGTAAGGATTCCTTGGCCTAGCCACTAAAAAATAAAACAAAAATCTTTTTGGTGCTCAGACAGGGATTAGGTCGTGATTTACTGATCAATTTCCCAGCCATTTGCTCCCCCCCAGGTTCAACATCAGTACAGGCAAAAACGTGACAGCCTTTTAAAATCATCAACAACAGTGGCCCAAGCTTGCATTCTATCCCCCAGGTTCCAATCGCACCAGTGCAGGAGATGCAACACACAGGATCTCATGCGATCATCTGAGATACAGATAGGAAATTAAAGGACAAACAAATGACTCATTTTAATGGAGATGCTTCAGACAAGAGAAACCTGTAATTTCTCTTAGGCGTGCTGGACAGGACCCATTGTTGAGTGAATCACAGACTTACTCAAGCCTTGAAACCCCGGGCAGTTTTACAGTTCTCAGGCTGGCTTCTCACATCAGAGGGCTGGTTGCCACCGGGGCCTGCTGGATTTCTCTTTCAAAAAATGGAGAAGGATCACTGCCGCTGAAGGGGGACCATGGGAGGTGCCAGGGCCAGCACACGTGATGGTGGGGCACAGCGGTGGGATGCTCAGCACGGATCTTCCTGCCCAGCTGCTAGGTCTCCTGGATGCTGTGAGTACACATGCCACACCAACCCCTTTTTCCCTACGGCAGACAGGGTTGTTTTTTCATGTATTCCAGAATGGGGCAAATGTGTGATGGATGGTGGTCTCTTCTGGAACGCTTGATTATGTAGGCAGCTTTCGTAACTTACTTAGAAATTGGCTCGCTGAAGGTTGGAGTAGTTCCTGTCTCCTTTACATTGGTTTTTCTTTAAAAAGCCATTTGTCAGCCTCTAATTGCTCACTCCTAGGAGTGAAAATGCAAAACACCTTGTCAGGCAATTAGACTCTGTTCTCTGATTGTTCCCTTGCTTGATAAATTGGATGAGCAAACTAGCTTTCGGTTCCTTTCCTTTAGGCTGGATCTAAAGCTAGATTTTTTTTTTTAAAGCATTCTTTAGCAGTTTCTTTTTTTAGTGGGGCAGACGAAGCTATCTTTATATCAACTTGCAAGGAAACATTTCCTCCAGTTAAAAGTTGCTAAAACTTTTTTGCAAAGGCATGTCCCCTCATTTTGCATGGCCAAAACTAAGGAAGTTGATGGTTTATATGTGCTATACTCTGAGGACAACTGTGGGAGTGCAAAAATGTTGTATCGTGAGGTTTTTTTTTTTTTTTAGTGTCAGCTCTCCAGCAAGCTTTCTTCATGGAGCTGAGCAATTGCTCGGAATATCAATTTCTTTAAAATCATATTGTATCAAAATAGTTGGTGAGATCCTGAATGCCTTCCAACTCTAAAATTATGTGATTCTTCAGACTTATCAGAGTTTGAATCCAACCTGTAATTCTCAAAAAAGCGACTGAGCTACAAAGAGATTGGCTGGAAGCCATGTAAAATAGACGAGGATGAGATGTTTCTGATTCTAATAGATCTTTCATATCTTTCTTTCCCCCAAGGCTCTTAATGAAACAGCTCATCCACGGCAAGGGAGAACTGGTAAGAGTGACTGCATACGTTCTGTTATTGAGGCCAAGGAGCGCACAAACAACTTATTTAGCAGTCTGACTATATAATCAGGGTTCTAATTACATGAGTGGAGTAGATGGGGCCTACGGTGATGAAATTAGGCTGAGGGGAGCAAAACACATACACACATACACCCCCCAAAAATGTGGGTCACTTAACTCTAAGTGCCTCACCCTCCAGTTAGCCTTCCAGAGCTGGTCCTTCCCATCCATGGGATTGGCCAAGGAGTATGAGGTGAGTGGCAACTTAGAAGGTCAGCAAATAAATCAGAATAACCTCTCCCTCTCGCCTTGGGATGAAGTTTCAATGGAGAGAAACACTTTGGGAAAGCGTCCACTTAGTTTACAGACATTCCCATCCAGCTCACCTTAGGGTGTTTTGCATGAAGGGTTTTGAGAGATCACACCTTTCGACATACTCCTTCCTCCCTGACTGCAGTTACAGTTCCCAGGCTGTATCTTTTTAAATTTTCTTTGAGAGTCCTGATGCCAGCTCTCACTCAGCATGTTCAGACAGGTGGGGAGGGCCTCAGTCTGTGTGAGTCATCTCCTACAACTCCGTCAGAAATAAGCTCCCAGGACTCATGCCAACTGATGAATTCAACTCATTCAGAAACTCAGCTCTAAGTACAAGGAAGAAGAGACAAATAGAGATGCTTGCACTGTCATGCCGTGGCAGACATCACTAAACTGGCATCACGTTGTTTCTTGCTGAACCTAGATCTGACCTTACCATCTTTTTCATGTAAGGCTCCGGGGAGTATAATAAAAATGAGAACCATAGTAGGCCAAGAGCATTTCTACTTAAATTACCACCTTCCCAAATTATCTAGAGTTGCAAATAAGCTCACCTGCCCCTCTGAGATAGAACAGGCGTCTTGTGATTTTAAAACAAAAACTTTAGACGCTGGCATCATTTTCTGCAGGGGTCATTCACTCATTCATCTGTTTATCCACAAATGTGTACGAAGCATCTCTTATGCATCTTATGTTCTATTGGATGCTGCGGACAGGAAATCTCCCCTCCGTGTTCACCTCCTGACTAATGGTATTTTCCCCTTTTTCCACTAGGTGCAGCCTAATTTCTCTCAGGCTCTGGGGCTAAAGTGCCAAGTCTTGTGCTCCCTTGTCATTAGAGACACAACAGTAGTGTGGGAGGCACCCCTTGCTGAGACTTCTTTGAGAGGTAGCTCCTGAAACACACCTCTTCTGGGTCTAGTTACATTTTCCTTTAAGACTCTGAGGCCAGCAAATGCTGTTTTCTCTCTATGTTAGAGCAGAGAGCCTGGCTGCCATTCAGGGAGACTACAAGTGGATGGTACTGGGTAATCATACTATTATTATAAGGATGCACAGAGAGGGGTGGGTTGTGGAAGCAAGGAGGAGGAATTTGGGACATTACTTTTATAGGTCCTGAGAAGCTGCCACTTCAGGTTGCTCATTGCTTTTATCCCTGAAGTGTCATCTTTCAGACGCCTTGGGAACAACATGCGGAGTTGCCTTTATTGAGTGACCGGTATAGAAACTGGAGGGAGTTTCTTTGTAAATTGCAGATAACTCTTTGTTTACCAAATCACCACAGATAGTCTCAGGCAGGATTTCTTTTGCATCTAGTTTTCTCTTCCTTTTTGTTTTTTTTTTATTCTCCATCTCTGAGTTTTTCTTCCCTTCCCTTGTGATCTTCCCAAACTTCTGGCCGCCATCCCACCTGTGCCTGCCTTCCTTCACCTCTCCACCCTGAGCGTTATGTTTCAGAATAATTCTGACTCGTTTTAGGGTTAAAGGTTACCTGTCCATTGCTGCTTTCTTTCAGGATTCACGAAAGCCAGGACTATTGCTCTCTGATGGGCTACTTTGGGTCACAGTGTGAGAAACTTAAAGGAGCTCCTATGACAGACGGCATTGGCACAGGGACTGGCATGCGGTAGGTGCCCTGCCAATGCACGTGGAGGCTGAGTCTGGATAAGTTAATATGTTACACTCCAAGATGACATGTTGTCCTTGAACAGCAACCTTAAATTCCCCCATAATGTGCTTTAAAAAAAATTTTTTTTTATTAGTTTCAGGTGTACAAAACAATGTAACAGTTAGACATTATGCTAAGTGAAATAAGTCAGATGGAGAAAGACAAATCCCATAGCAGTCTTTTTTTTTTTAAGTGTGTTTTTCCAGGACACATCAGCTCCAAGTCAAGCACAGTAATACCTTGGTTTACGAGCATAACTCTTTCTAGAAACAAACTACTTGTATTGCAAGACATTGCTCGTTTACCATGTTAAAATGTATTAGAAATGTTTGCTCGTCTTGTGGAACACTCGCAAACCAAGTCACTCACAATCCAAGGTTTTACTGTAGTTCTTTCAATCTAGTTGTGGAGGGTGCAGCTCAGTGGTCCATGTGAGGGTCAAACCGGCAACCTTGTTGTTAAGAGCACCGCGCTCTAACCAACTGAGCTAACCGGCAGTCCCTCCCATAGCACTCTCGATGATCAAGTACATTTGGTAGAACTTGGGTGAAACTGTCTTTTAACTGGGAGAATTCTCAGAACCTTTGCTCTGCATATGTGTGTGTGTGTATGTGAGGGGGTGGTGCTGGTGGTGCTGGTACACATTGTTTCTCAAACTGATCTGACCATGGAACCCTTGGTCTTTTGTGAGATCAGTGCTTCACAAAGACCCACTTCAGGACACAATACCTTGCCCATGTGCAATAGACACAAACCTCTATATATTGTTTTCCTACTAAGAATAATGCAGGCAGACTTCCTGAATTCATGGAACATTTAAGTCGGTGTGTATCAATGTCCTCAGTGTTAAGGTTTTCTTCCATCTTTTATTTCTTTAACTTTGATATCCGCTACAAACTGTTGGTAAACGAGTGGCGGATAATACTGGGGGTGCCAAAAAAA
>NW_017731849.1:1085962-1091218 GCF_001890085.2 Hipposideros armiger
CATTTTAAAGAAACTTTCAAATGACTGCAATTTTACTCTTTTTGGTAGTTTTCTAAAGACAGGAACAAGGAAAAGTTGAGAGGTGACTGGGACTTGCAATAGGCTATTTGCAAGGTAAACGTGGTGCAACAACAACATAGTAGAAAACTCACTTTGTAAGCCACAGGAAATGTAGACAGGCAGTTGATGACAGGAGGAAGTACAGCCAAGAGTCACTTAATGATGGGAATACATTCAGAGAAATGCATTGTGAGGTGATTGTGTGATTGTGAAAACCTCATAGAGTACACTTACACAAACCTACATGGTATAGCCTCCCACACACTTAGGCTATTTTGTGTACCACCATTGTATACGAGGTGTGATCGTCCGGTGAATGTTTAAATAAAAAAAAGTATTACAGTAAAAGACACATTGCCATTAATCCCCCTCAAAATAGCCCCCTTGCTTCAAAACACACTTATCCCATCATTCTTGCCACTTTCTGAAGACGTTCTGGAAGTCCTCTTTCATGAGTGTCTTTAGTTGTGCTGTTGTGGCTGCCTCAATGTCCTGAATTAATTCAAAACATTTACCTTTCGTGCTCATTTTGACTTTGGGAAAGAGCCAGAAGTCACATGGTGCCAGATCCGGTGAATAAGGTGAATGAGGACACACCATAATGTTTTTATTTCACAAAAATTGCCATACCAGAAGCGATGTGTGACACAGAGCCTTTCCATTATGATCACAAAATATGGTGAATGCTGCTGCTTAGTGCCATCCAACGGAAAGGTAGGTATCTTCGATACACAAGCAGCACATGAAACCTTAGTAACAGTGTGTGACAAGTTTCAACTTGTTCAGTGCAGTCAGTCAGGTGTGAACTACAGTTGAGAGAAGGTGTGTTTTAAAGTGTGCCATAAATCATCCTCCATCATGACAATGCTCCTTGTCACACATCACTTCTGGTATCCGGCAATTTCTGTCAAATAAAAACATTGTGGTGTGTCCTNTTTTTTGGCACCCTCTGTATGTGTCAATCCCAGCTATAAATATGCATGTTATGGCACTATTCTGTCAGGACTACTGCTTATTGTTTTGATCATACCCCCACTGTGTACTAGGATCTTGATTGGTTGACTGAGTTTTAATGTTTAACATTTATTTTATAGATGGACATTTGGGGGTGCATAAGAATGTTAGAACCTAGGATCTTGATGTAAATAGCCAGTGACAGTTCTTCCCATCAGTGTTTTCCTGCCACCAAACCCAAGGGACTTAAGGAACTAGAGATTTCATGAAGACACACAATTTTTTGGTAAATTGAACATACTGTAGAACCAGAAGTCGATAAATGATATAAAGATAATTTAAGCATAATATACACAGAATAACTCTGGATTCTCTATGTAAGGAAGGATCTGACATTGACTCCACTCTTCACTAGGAAGTAGCAAAGCCCTCGGCCAGAAGAGTTGGTCTCAGTTAGGTTCACATCGAAAGCTTCTTCTGACAGTCCTGTCCAGGTTTTGCTGATACTCTTCTGGACAACCCACACTCTTCTTGTCACATTTAGCTCAATGTTTTTGGATTTTGTGTCCTTGTTCTTTTCTTTGTCTCATTCTTTCAAGAGATAACTTACTACATGCAGACATTGTACTAGGTATTGGTACTTGAGTTGTACTTGCAGACATTTTTCAGTTTGGAATTATGCAAAATTCAAAGTTCACTTTAGTTATTAAGTCTTTATCAATGACAAATCTAAGACAGTGGGCTTCCTCTATTCTGTTCTGTAAAGTATCAACCTCTGATTATGAATTATGCTGGCAATGCTTCTTTTATTAGTTTTTAAAATTTTCCATTCTCATAGCCCTTAAGCTCTGCTCATTGTCTGCTCTGCAGAGCACTCCGGCCTTTGGCCTCAGCCAACATCTGATTCTGATGGGAGGGCTTCCATCCAACTCTCTCTGGTAAGAAGAGAAATAACCCGACTGGGACTAGCTTGAAAACATCTGTCCATCTGACCCATGCTGGCCAATCAAACTGGGCAAAAATAAAAATGTTATAACTCCTCTTGGGTAACATTCTTCACTGCCTGCCCTCGACACACATACACACATTTATAGTAACTGAAGGAAATTTACCATGTAATTATCATACCAAATGGTATGTGGGTTATATACAACAGACTGTAATAACATGAATGATCAAGTAGCAAATTAACCGAAACCTTCCAAGCAGCCAATTGTACTCAGTTCGAAGTTTGTATTTCTTATGGTCATGCTTACGGTTTTATATTGCATATATATTTCTGCTAGTAAAATTTCTTTTTAGTTTATATGAACACATGAAATATATCATTATTCTGTAATGTTCCACAAAAAGCATAATGATCTAGGGAAAATGCCACAGCTATTGACCCTTACGCTTTGAACACTTTCAGGATCTGTGGGCTTACAGAGGCCTATATTGAAAACTTAACAGAGTAAAAGTGGCCCTTCTCTGAACCCTTAGATAGAAGGCATTATTATCTTTAAATGCCTGCCTTTGGCGCAACTTCATCCATTTAACTGTGCATTTCAAACCATGTTCTCCAGGTCGAGGAGAATTGCATTTATCCTCAGCATCAGTCCTATTATTTCATCCTGAATGTAGGTATCTTTTCTCCCTGATACAGGTACCTGGGCAAAAAGATTTCAATAGAATTGTGAAGAGTAACAAAAAGAAAGGATCAAAACAACCACTTCAGTGGGAAAAGTGAACAATTTTCAACTTGATAATGAATTTTATAGTCTACATTTCTGTTTTCAAAATTGCAAGTTATAATCCATTAGACAGTTGTGAATTCAATTTAGTTTTGTGAATTCAATTTAATGGGTGGCAACCAATTTTTGAGAGACTGTCAGAAAGAATAGAGTAGGATACAAGATAAAAATCATGGACATATCTGAATGTGTTGATAAATATTTTTACAGAAAAAGTTTTAAAATATACAAATTACATATTTTTTCAGTTTATATAGGGATATCTATCTATCTATCTATCTATCTATCTATTTGTCTATACATACTGAGTCACAATTTAAGATCTGTTTCTTATTGTGTCATGGTCAAAAATTTTTGAAAGCCACAGGTATATAGGTGAAACACATGGATACATTCAAAACAACCTATACTGGTTCTTCTGGTATTTCCTTTTGTGATCATCAGTTAAAAATCTATCTAAACAATATTAACAATGCAAATTGCTTAGTGTACCCATCCACTAACTTGCTGAATACATGAGAACCTCTTTCCACCCACACTGTAAGATCATGAATTCTGCACACATATCTCAACAACACCTATGCAAACCTATTACCACACTTTGCCTGTCATTCTTCCAAGTTCACTTTCCCCTGCTCAGGCTTGCTCTAGAAGATGGTGGTATAAATCAAAATACTTTCCCCCTGTTCAGTGGTTAGAAACTCAAACACAATTTTAAAGTCAAAGACAATTTTGAAACCTTCTTGTAGGTGCCTGTGGCTTATCATCTCAGCTGAAGGCTCACTGGAGTCATAAAGTCCATCTTAGTCTTGACCCCATCCAGGAAAAGTTTCACCCCAGTTCAAAGAGTTTTGTCTTCTCCTTGGCTACAGATTGCCTTGTGAGCCTAGATAGATCAACATTAGGTCATCTCCATTCAATCATAAGGGAATTTATGTATGCTGAAGTCTAGGTGTCTGCCTGGCCTTATTCACTAGGTACAATATATGGATGATCTCCCTTCTCACTATTGGTTTGACTTGTCTGTCTTCCCCAGTGGACACCCTTTATGGAAAGGTGTCCACCTTTTATTTCTGTAGCTTCAGCATCTGATACAGTTCCTGGCAGACAGGAAGCACTTGATAAATGTTGGTTGGGAAAATGAATGACCGTCCTGTGTTTTATGAAATTGTTGAGAAAATAGGCTCAGTAAGGGTCAAACAGTTCATCAATAACAGAGACAAGATTATAACTTAGCTCTTGCTGATTCTAAAATTCATGACATTTTCATTTTGTTGCACCTGCACTACCAGGAAAATCATTCTAAAGAACTTTCTTTCCTGTAAGGGGTCTTAATTACCACTATCCTATAAGAGATGTGTGATGATGTTGATGAATTTCAACTGTTGCAAAAATACTTTCTTGGATAGTTAGCTTTGAAAGGTGGAACTATCAAGAAACAGAAATGTGGCAAAAACAATAGAGAGCTACTTCCAGTGCCTCTCGTTTTTCTGTACAGCATTTTATCCATCTACTAGAGGGAGTCGTAGTGCTTGTCCAGTAGCAGACAATAATGTATATTCATTTCATTTTAAGTTACTTGACTCCATATGCCTAGAGAGACAGTATACTACAGGACTGGTACTCAACTGAGGCAATTTTATCCTCTAGGGCCCAATTGACAATGTCTGGAGACATTTTTAACTGTCACAACTGGAGAGGGGGCTGCTCCTGTCAGCTAGAGGCCAGGGATGTTGCTAAAAAACCTGCAATTCATAGCACATCCCCCAGTAACAAAGAATTACCCAGCCCCAAGTGTTAATAGTGCCATGACTGAGAGGCCCTGCTACGGAGATTAAGGATTCCTCTTCATCGGGACCATTTGGGTTGAACTCTTGGCTCCACCATTTTTCATCTGAGGGACCTTGGTTCGAGTCATTCTGCGTTAGTGTCTCTATTGATAAAATGAAGACAGTAGTAGTATGTATATCATATGGTTACATGAATTTAAAGCAAAAGACAAAAGGGCTTAGAATAAATAGAAGCTCTTGATAAATACTACTTACTATTAAAAAAAAACTAGTGGATTAAATAAGAAATGATGCTTTGGTGAACATACATCTTCCCTGGTGCTCCCATCATTCTTGTCTACTGTTTGTAGAAAGGGCAATAGTTGACAGATAGTCTTTCCTTTTTTTACATTGTAGCTGGCTTGAATATAGATGTTGGTGTCCTTTCCTGGGGTAGGTTACTTGGTATGAATATCTCAGAGTACCCAGTGGAGTCACTAAGTGGTTGGTTCGTGCATTAAGTATCGTGTTAGTTCTGTGCTATTATCACCTTCAGCTGGATCCACTTTCATCCTCTATTACAGGTACAGGTTCTAATGTGCGAAAATGAAGTCCCAGGCAACCATGATTTGCTGTTTAATGTTATTTCTGGCCACAGAATGTTCTCATGATAGATCCAAGATCCACACAAAAGTAAGTTTGATCCATTTTTTTTTTAAAGCATTCTTTAGCAGTTTCTT
>NW_017731849.1:1093039-1096426 GCF_001890085.2 Hipposideros armiger
GTTGAACAATTTAGGTTCAGAGCTTAACTTCAGTTCTCATTAGTTGCACAAGTTGGTTCATTTCTCTGAGTCTTAATTTCCTCATCTATAACATGAAAGGTGTTTTTTTTTCTCCTTTTAGATAATCTTCACAGGCCTTTAGAGCTATAAAGGAGTTTGTGAATCTATTATTGCAACCTAACACTTATTCCTAGTATCTGCTCATTCCTTCCTTTATGAGGTTACATGGTACCTGGTAGACCATATTAGCTCCATTTCACAGTTACAGCTAATACAGGAAGAGAACAGCTTAGTTCTACCATTGTCATCTCTGTGTTCTCCCTGGATGCTTAAACTTCCCAAAAGATGTACCCAATCCATTAACCTGACCTGCAGAGCCCAGTGACCACTGTCAAGGTTCTAGCCCTCATTGGAGGGCAGTGCTCTCCTTCCGTGCTCACGTCCATGTTTCCTTCAGCAAGTTCCTGCAATGTCAGCACACGGACCTGCTGCATCTTCTTCCTAGTCCTGAACACATTTTCTCTTCATGCCTACATGGAGCCTCTAAGTTGAGATGAGAGAGGAGAGTCCCACAGTAAAGAGGACCTTTGGGGATTTATGTTTTACAGGATGGAACTAAATTTCAACGTCCTGAAGGGAAACCCAAGACTGAAAGGATACAAGGTATGTGCCTACAGGACAGACTTCTTCCATTTGGAGACTGGGCAAAAAAGGGAGGATATTGATATGGGAAGCATGTCCCCAGACCACATGGTTTCAAATAGAATAGTGATCTCTAATAAGTTCTCAATGCTTACCAGGATTGAAAGATTTTTTTTTACAAGTGTATCATTATCCATGGCATAGTCAAGAAGCAAGTTGGGAAGTAGTCACATGTTCTAGAACAGTAGATAAGTGTTCATTTCAAAATCCAAAAGGGAAATTTCAAATTAATGAGCAAACGAGAGGCAGAAAGGGTGGGTGGGGGGAAGAGAACAGGATTCATCCATTCCTTCATTCAAATATATTTCGGGTGACTTAAATGTACGTAATGCTTTGATGATGAGAAGTCTATTGAAGTGATGTCAGATAGGATTCATATTGGCCAGACTGGTCACTCTTGAGAATTAAAAAAAAAAAAACTACCGAGATAATTATTTGTAGTAAGATAGTGAAATCATGTGGTTCTCACCCAAATAGTAAGACTACCTGGGTTCTGCACAGTCATGCCGAGTATATTTTTTGGTGGCAGATAAATTTCTACATAGATGTGGAATAGAGAAAGGAAAGAAGCGAGAAAGGGAGCTAACTTTTATTGAACATTTATGATCTAAGTGCATCAACTTGCCAAATTGACGCACTGGGTAAACGGCAAACAAGATGTAAACTCATTTGTTTCCTTTCCCTGTGAATGGAATCATCCACTGAGCTGTCCAAGTCATAAGTATGGGTGCATTCCTTGACTCACAATAATTGGTCACCACATCTTATTGATTTCAACTGCTTAATAGCTCTCAGCACCATTTATTTCTTTCCATTTATATAAGGTGTCTTTAAATAGAAGCACACATATAACAAATATATTGGGGGGGTACCAAAAAATGTATACAAGTGGACACTTTGGTCAACGTTGCTCAAGCAGCAGTTTGCCATAATCGGAAGTGTCTGGACGCTGATGGTAACCAGTTCGGGCAGCTCTTGTAATTGCAGAAGTCAAATGGGACTTGTAGTCATCTTTTGTTATCAGTATATATTGACTATTACAATTTTGATACAGTTTTCGTTTCTTAAAATGTGTATACATTTTTTTGGCACCCTCTGTATGTATTGATATTGATCTATTAATGAAAATGTAAGCACAAGCTTCCAGGAACCTAACCTTGTATTTCCCTTAGGAATGATGGTTCAGAATTTGCTAATTCACTGTTTGTGGTGGCGACTTCATAGAAAGTGGTAGCCCATGACAGCCCACTGCAGCAGGAGCTGCAGCCTACGCCGTTGCCGGTGACTCATGGCAGCCCAGCTCCAGGTTGAGCTGTTGTTCAGCCTCTTAGCTGTAGAGGGCAGTGTCACTGGCCCTCATATGTGGGATCTGAACTGGGGCCCTCTGGCATCCCAAGCCAGTTCTTAACCACCATGCCACTCAGCCGGCCCTGAATGACCTGTGATCCCTCCTTCCCACATACTGGTCATTCTGCCTAGACATCAGCTTCACTGTCTGCCTCGCCAGCCTTACTTATTGCTCAGGACACAGGTCAACGTTACCACCACTGGAAGCAACCCCAAATCTCCAGAATGAGTTAGATGCCCCAGTCAGTGTGTGGGACTGCTAACTTGGCTTTTCTCTCTCTCTCTCTTTTCCCTTTCAGAGAAATGCCATGGACCCTGCATCGCTTCTTCCAACTGCAGCCAGCCCTGTGCTCAGCACTTTCGTGGAGAAATAGGATTTACATGTAATCGAAACAAGTGGCAAAAATCAACTGAAACATGTACTAGTCTTTCTGTGGAAATACTCTTTAAGGTGATTAATTTGCATATTATTGGCTACCGGAGCCAATCCTGCAGGAGGTGGTACAGGGATTTTTGATGTGTTCTGTTCAGCATGACAATAAGTCTCAGACCTGGACTTAGGAAAATCGACAGAGTGGGTTCAATTTGTCTCTTCTCCTTCCTCCCTTACCTGAACCCTAAGGTACTCCCCTCTCTCCCCACTCTCCTTCTCAGTATTTGTCCCTCGCAGAATCTTTTCTCAAAAAAGAGATCTGAAACTCATTTACGCAATAGTAAATGCTTGGAGGTTAAAGTTTTGTCTTTAAAGATAGATTTGAATGCCTCTTGTGCGAGTCAGTTAATCAACTAAATGTGTCTAGAATCAAATTCATTTTGATGTCTTTTTCTAATACTTTCAATCACTTGACCAGAATTGAGGAGAAATGTATGACCTAGAGGAAATAGAAATTAAATGACTACAATGTATCTCAGTTAAAATTAAAATATCCTCTATTATGTCTTTTCACTTAACCATCATTTCCATTAATCTTCTCTCCAAACCCGTAGCACATGGATCTCTGCACTTCCTAGCATGTTAACAGTGTTTTTTTAAAAGGAATTTCTGTGGCGTCTTTGTCACTTAGCATAGGTAGAGGTCCTTGCAACACTAGACGTATTCAAAAGTGAAATAGGGCCGGCCGAGTGGCGCGATGGTTAAGAACTGGCTTGGGATGCCAGAAGGCCCCGGTTCTGATCCCACATATGATGGCCAGTGACACTGCCCTCCACAGCTAAGATGCTGGGCAACAGTTCAACCTGGAGCTGGGCCTCCATGAGTCACTGGCGACAGCGTAGGCTGCAGCCCCTGTGGCAGTGGGTTGCCATGGGCTACCGTGTGTAGGAAGCAACCAGCATGAG
>NW_017731849.1:1097426-1118204 GCF_001890085.2 Hipposideros armiger
GTTGCCGGAGACCCATGGCAGCCCAGCTCCAGGCTGAGCTGTTGTTCAGCATCTTAGTTATGGAGGGCAGTGTCACTGGCCCTCATATGTGGGATCCGAACCAGGGCCCTCTGGTGTCCCAAGCCAGCTCTTAACCAATGCGCCACTCGGCCGGCCCATTAAACCACTTTTTAAGACCATTTGCTTCTCTGTCTGTTTTCCACATCTGGATTATTTGTGCCTTTAGCTCCTTTAGTCTGATACATGTTAGATGCTTAATCACTTTTGAATAAAACAACATTTTTTTTTAAAAAAACAGGACTTAAATAGTGCATCACGCCTTTCCATCGCAGCACCATCTATACCTCTGCCCGTTCTTGACTTTCGAGCTCCAGAGCCTGTCCAGAGTGTCGCACAAGGAATCCGCATGAACTGCCCACAGGACTATGCTTGCATTGTTGATGCTGTGAAATCCTCAGAAGCCACATCTGGAAATATTGCATTTATAGTGGAGTTATTAAAAAATATTTCTAAAGACTTGTCTGATAATGTTACCCAAGAGAAAATGAAGGTAGGTATTCTTTGTTCATGCCATTAAAAAGCTGACAATTTTTTTCAAAATCCTGCACTTTAACAGTTTCAAATTTACTTTGAAAAAATTACAACCATCACAACGATTATAACAAAATAGTTGGCATTTCATTTCAATTTTGCATATTGATTCATTCTAGTTTATGGAATTTGTCAAGAACCTAGAATGTGTTTATACATATTTTTGTACAGACTTAATACAGAGGGTGCCAAAAAAATGTATACACATTTTAAGCAAGGAAAACTGTGTCAAAATTGTAATACTCAATATATACTGATAACAAAAGATGACTACAAGTCCCATTTGACTTCTGCAATTACAAGAGGTGCTCAAAGTGGTTACCGTCAGCATCCAGGCACTTCCGATTATGGCAAACTATTGCTTAAGCAACGTTGACCCAAGTGTCCACTTGTATACATTTTTTTGGCAGCCCCGGTATATTCAAGAAAATATCACAGAGTAATGGCAGTGAGCAAGACTGTGTCTACTCTGATGTTTCCAAAATGTCGTTTTGTGGAACATAATTGTTCTGAGAAGTGTTAACAGAGCTTTCATTTTTAATTGGGAGATTATAGCACAGCTGTTGTAGGGACTCTGAGTTAATGTTAAGCAGGTTTCCTTATGGCAGAACTTTTTTAGAGCTTTTAAAGTGTTAATGAACTTGGGCCCTCTTTATATATATGGGGGATATAGGGATATGGTATGCAGTATTTCTCAAACTTAGGTTGCCATAGACTCTGACCCCAACCCCCTCTATTAAACAATCATTAATATCTTATGGGAAACTTGGGTTATACAGAGTGCAGTTTGGAAATGCAGGGCACATAATAAAGCAGATAAACTTTATTTGTGATACATTTTATTTTTTAATTTAATTTATTTTTAACATTCTTTTGCTTTTCTTCCTTTGCTTCAGGCTGAGATTCTAAGAAACAGTAAACATAAGGGGAAATATGTCAAATAAGACCAGATCATTTGATTCAGAAATTTCAGATTTCAGAAATTGACTTTGTACAATCATGTGTAGATCCTTCATATAATATCCACTTTTCTCCGTTGCAGAGCTACAGTGAAGTGGCCGACCACATTCTTGACACAGCAACCATTGCAAATTGGGCTTTCATTCCCGACGAGAATGCCAGCTCGGATTTGTTGCAGTCAGTGAATTTGTTTGCTAGGCAACTCCACATTGGCAATGACTCTGAGAACATTGTGGATGAACTCTTTATTCAGGCGAAAGGGTTTCACATTAACCACAATACCTCAGAGAAAAGTTTCAGGTTCTCCAGGAACATGAACAATACAACAGAGGATATCATAGGAGTGATAGAAATTCCCAGGCATGAGCTGTGGAAGCTGCCACCAAATATGTCTCAAGCCGTCAGCATAGCTTTTCCCACCTTGGGGGCTGTTTTGAAAGAAGCCCACTTACAAAATGAGAGTCTTCTCAGGCCAGTGAATAGTCTGGTCCTTTCGGTGATTTTACCAGAAAGATTACAGCAAATCTTACTCACGTTTGAGAAGATCAATAAATCCCGGCATGCCCGGGCTCGGTGTGTTGGCTGGCACTCCTGGAAAAGGAGGTGGGATGAGAAGGCTTGTGAAACAACGTTGGATATCACGAACAAAGTGAAATGCCGGTGTAACCGCACCAATGTGGTGATGTCTTTTTCCATTTTAATGTCCCCCAAAATTATAGATGACAAAATCCTGGGCTACATCACCTGCATTGGGCTCAGCGTCTCCATCCTCAGCTTGGTTCTTTGCCTGCTCATTGAAGCCACCGTGTGGTCCCGGGTCGTGGTGACGGAGATAGCCTACATGCGTCACGTGTGCATTGTGAACATAGCCGTGTCCCTCCTGGCCGCCAATGTGTGGTTTATCGTAGCCTCTAACTTTAACAAAAAGGCCCTGGACCACAAGTGGTGTGTTGCGATGACATTTTTTAGCCACTTTTTCTACCTCTGTCTGTTTTTCTGGATGCTCTTCAAAGCCCTGCTCATCATCTATGGGATATTGATCGTTTTCCGCAGGATGCTGAAGTCCTGCATGATGGCCATTGGCTTCGCCATTGGCTATGGGTGCCCGCTGGTCATAGCTGTCACCACCGTTGCTGTCACAGTGCCAGGGAAAGGCTACCTGAGACGCGATGCCTGTTGGCTTAACTGGGACAATACCAAAGCCCTGCTAGCATTTGCCATCCCTGCCTTGATCATCGTGGCTGTGAATCTTCTTGTGGTTTTGGTTGTTGCTGTCAACACTCAAAGGCCCTCTATTGGCAGTTCCAAGTCTCAGGATGTAACCATAATTTTGAGGATCAGCAAAAATGTTGCCATCCTTACCCCACTGCTGGGACTGACCTGGGGTTTTGGAATAGCCACCCTCATAGATAGTACTTCCTTGATATTCCACATCATCTTTGCCCTGCTCAATGCTTTCCAGGTAAGTTCCAAGAGGGAGACTTATTTTATTCATTAATATTATTGCTTTTTATTTATAAAATATTATTTTATAATTTGTGATTCCGGTTATACAATTAAAGATGGCGATGGTTTTAAAATACAGAGCACAGAATGTTCCTTCCATTTTCCTCCATATCTTAGAGACATTTAGAGGTGGCGTCTCTCACCCTATTGATTATCAAGTCGTATTTAGCTGATTATCAAGCCATTTTTAGTTGGGTGGGAATTTCCTTCCTGTTCTCCTCACTGATCCACCTGTATCCCTCCTAAAGTTTCAATGTCAAAAGAAGTTGACCTTCACTTATACAGGACCATTCTTGGGTCAGGGAGATGTGAGGCTACACTCTCAGGTCATGCCTCAAACTAAGCATGATTTTTATTCTTTCTCATGTAGTTTGAGAACTCAGTGAAATGAGTCATTTTCCATGGTGTTGAAGAGATGCCCTCGCTGTTCTCTTTGGGTGTTAACCAGTCGGGAGTGCTTATGTCCCTTCCCTGCTATTCCCTGTGATATAAAGGCAGGTTGTTATTCAAAGAAATGGATCTTGCCACATGTTACCTGGTCCTGGGAAAGTCATTTTTCTCTGGTCCTCAACCTTCTCATCTGTAAGGTAAAGAGATGGCTCTGAAATGGTATCTCTTGTCTTTTCTTCTTTAACATGCTTGGTTTGCATGATTATCCATCTAAGAGCTGCTTTGTTCCATCTTGGCTAGTCAGCTTGCACATTTGGGAAACCATCATTAGCCAGGTTGCTTTCCATACCTATGGGTAATAGAAAAGTTGGCAAGTTTAAGTTCTTAGTTATGGTTTTAATCAGGGGTTGGCAAACTATGGCCTGCTGCCTCTTTTTGTAAATAGTTTTGTTGGAAGACAGCCATACCCATTCTTTCACATTTTGCCTATTGCTCGTTTTGAGCTACAGTGAGAAAGCTGAGGTAGTTGTAACAGAGACTGTGTAGCCTGCAAAGACTAAAATATTTATAATCTGTTTCTTTGCAGAAAAATTTTTTTAAAAATCAACTAGTATTGAAATTACGTAAATATAACTGCATGATAAAGCAGCAAAGTATTCTTATTAACAGAATTTTAAAGAATCGCTACTTCTCTTAAATAGTCACTATTTTCTATTCTTTTAAATAGAGTCACTACTACTCTATTTAAAATTTGATACAAAATATAAAACAGACTTTAAAGAAATACCAACTCAGATCAACTATATATCTTACTGATAATTCTTTTATAACTATGAAGAACATTTACTTCACTCCCTTTCGCTGCTTTAAAGAGAAATCTTTGACTTCATTTTATTCTTTCCTCCCTTCCTTCCACCCTCCCTTCATCCCTTCTTCCCTCCCTTTCTTTCTTTCTTTCTTTCTTTCTTTCTTTCTTTCTTTCTTTCTTTCTTTCTTTCTTTCTTTCCTTCTTTCCTTCTTTCCTTCCTTTCTTTTTTCCTTTTTTGAAATCAAAAGCTTTTGGACATAAATCTCCCCAACTCCTGAGGGGATTTCCACCAGTTACTCTGGTGACTAATGGTTCATCCTATTTTTACTTTGCAACTTAACTCAACCTCAGAAAGTTTTCTTCTTTTTTTCCAGATCACTTCTTTTTCTCTTTTCTTGATAGAAATAAAACTACTAAAACACTTGTGACCCACATTTAAAGATTTCAGTCTTCTCAGTGTTTCAACAGTATGAAACCATCTGTAGAAACCCAGGCTTCCCTCTAGTCTCATGGCAGGATCTAGACTTTTCTTGCACCTCAACTCCCATCATTTAAAACAATTGACTTCCAATTATTGTGACTTTATAGGTGACCAAATAATTTAAACGGGAACAGACTCTGGCCTTACACATCTCTGTAATTTTCACTGTTATTTACGCAGAACCTTCTTTCATCAGCTCAGAGAACCTGGCTACCTATTTCTCGACTTTTAACTCCAACTTAAAATAGGCTAGGATACGTTTCATTTTCTCAGGTGTCTTCCATGATTGTGGCTTTCAGTTACAAGATTCCATGTCACGTATTACTGTCATCATAAGGAAGAACAACTACCATAATACTTGGGGAGAAAGTAAATGTATTTAATAAGGTTGAAAACTCTATCCTACAGCTGTAGCCATTTAATAAATATCAATAACTGTCATGCACAGATATTGTGGTTCTATTTCTTTGAGGTATACTCAAGGAAAATACTTATCAATGTGTTTTTACCTGAATCGGTAGAAACTCAAGTTTCTAATGTCTGATAACTGTCTTGGAAGGTATGTAGAAGAGTTGTATTGATATAACAGCTGGGATATTGTCTGCAAAACTGTCCTCATGCTTCTGTTGAATTTTGCTACAGGGGTTCTTCATCTTGTTGTTTGGAACCATTATGGATCACAAGGTAATTTGAATTTGTTTCACTCATTGTAGATCATATCCACGTGGCTGAAAGCATGGTTCAGGGGAGTTGGGTGTACAGGGCATCAGCTGTGAGGGGTAAGGAAAGAACTATACTCTCTCATTTCCTGCACTTCATGAAATCAGCAGGAGGCTGTATGTGAGTATAGGTGGTGAAAGGAATGGAAACCATAACCACAATTTTGATCTTAACCATAAATCTTGTTTATAACTACACCTCAACTTTTATCAAAGTCTTATTATGTGCCAAGCACTGTGCTAAACCATCTGATGCTGCTTCTGCCAGGGTTACTAGTCTCAAAGTTTCAGGACATGGGTCTGGGCATTGGAGATGTTGTCATTTCTTCAGTGCCATTGCTTTTTTTTTTTAAGATTTTTTTTATTGGGGAATTGGGGGAAGGGGAACAGACAAGTTGCTGTCCTTTTGTTCTTCAGTCTAGTTGTGGAGGACATTGCTTCACTGGCCCAAGTTGGCACCATCATTGCGCTCTGCCTAGGCGAGGCAGATCAGTCGTCGGCTTCTGGACGGCTGCTCACTGCGGCTGCTGGCCGCTCACTGCGGCTGCTGGCCGCTCATGCTGGCTGCTGGCTACACACGGTAGCCCATGGCAACCCACTGCAGCAGGGGTTGCAACCTACGCCATTGCTGGCGACTGACGGCAGCCCAGCTCCAGGTTGAGCTGTTGTTCAGCATCTTAGCTGTGGAGGGCAGTGTCACTAGCCCTCATATGTGGGATCCGAACTGGGGCCCTCTGGAGTCCCAAGCCAGTTCTTAACCATCGTGCCACTTGGCCGGCCCTGTCATTGCTTCTTTAGATTAGAGATGCTTTGAGGATGAAGATGTCTTCACTGAAGGGACCATCAAGGGTAGCAGAGGTAAGGCTCTCCCTTTCTGTTTCAATACTGGAGGGTCAGTGTCCTCAGCAGAACCATGCAGAGACAAATATTATAGCTTAGTATTCAGGATTTGTTAGCAAAGAGAATCATTAGGGCTTATCTTCATTCATTCCTTTCTCATTTAACAAACATTGGAGTATCCTGGTAAATCTTAAGGTAAGCCTAAGAGGATTTTCCACATTGGACATATTTCAACTTGACATATGGACCCTTGAGATGGGGCAACATGGACCCAGGATCATAAATTCATAAAATGTTAGTGCATAGAAATAAGAGTCTAATCTACCCTATACATTTCACAGGTAAGGAAACCAAGGCCCTGAGTACTTGAAATTTGCCCAAAGCTACACAGCCAATCATGAGAATTAGCATTCTCCTTGCCCAGGGCTCTTTCAATAAACCACACTCCCTTGGATTGAAGTACCTGTGTATTTACAGATCTCTAAGATAACTTTTGTCTGAACTGTCTGTCTTTTAAGGTACCAACTCAAATTGCTATCATTGCTATATTAATAGGAAAGAAATAATTTACTCAACCAACAATTTCTCAATAAGAACTAATTTCTCAAAAACAAACAAAAAAATTTCTGGACACATTAGGAGTCAGCATTAATGTTAGCTAGTATTGAATGAGACTTTTAACTTAGTTCACCAATTCTACAATAGGCCTTTTATTCACCTTTTAACATTTCTGAAATTGGGATGTATTTTATAATCAATTGCATGTCATGGTTTAATTAGCAAGTTTTTTTTTCTGTCTTAGTGTAACATAAAATTAATGATGTAGCTTATAATGTTAGATTCAGTGACATATGGGAATTCAATTCTGTGTAGCTCTGTTAATTTAGGTACTTCTCCTCATGTCTTCATTTTACATGTTTATCTCTAAGCAGGCATGTACATAAATATAAATATATGTGTCAATGCCGTTACTCATTGACATCGCCGTTATTTATTTATTTATTTATTTATTTTGCATTTAGAATGCATCATTAAGCCCAACCAATGGATCTAAATTAATGAATCGTTGAGGATGAGACGTGAGTATTAAAAACTCAAGAAATTTCAATTGCAAGCTGTGACAAACCACTCAGCACCCCTTGTAAACATGGTATTCCCTACTCTGTGATGCTGGAGTAAGGTGGGAAGGGAACAGATAGACATGTCTTTCAGAGAAAAGGAACTTCTTTATTGCCCAACACATAAACGAAAAAATGCACATCTTTTTTAAAACCTATGTCATCTCAGGTTACATGACCAAATCTTAAGCACGCTTATTTTTTCTGTTCTCAGTGAGAGAATGCTCTCATGATACCTGCACTGACACAGGATACACCCTCACTCACACTTAATTCCATCTTGTCAGTGAGTGGTGACACTTATAGTAGTCCGATTGTCGAGAAGGAAGACTTCATTAATTGAAACCACAAAGCTCTCTCTAATGAAGTTGGGGCCCAGAATCATTCCTAAGGGGCTGTGGGTACAGTTGGGGCAAATTAGTTGTCTACTCACTGCCAACCTCTGGGGCATTTCTACACAAGTGAAGTCAGGGAAAACAAATATTAGGCAGCCATGAAAGGGAGAACAAGTCACAAAATGGCAGCCAGAAACCTGAAAGGTAATAGGAGAATGTTGGCTGGGATGATCAGTCTTGGTAGGATTTTGTCTTGGAGAGGTTTCATGGCCTGTCTGCATGGATGTCGGTGAGTCTCAGATTTTATAAACACCATCTGGCAGCAGGCACATCCTCTTTTACATTCCTTCCGTTTCTGAGAGAAGAAGGCCCATGTATTGAACGATGGGGCAAAGCAAAAGGTTGAAACAATCTCATGGAATCAAAGACACTGTAAGGTGGAAGAACCCTAAAAGGACCTCCTGTGGTACAGATCCTACAAACCTGAGGTCGTGCTGGTGTGGGCCATTGCACATGATCCCAGAGAGAGGGAGAGGGTTCTATCATATACATTGACTGGCGCATGTAAGGTGCTGGGAAACCAGAGGAAACACTGCTATATTATCCTTAACTAATCATCTTAATGTTTAGATTTTTATATTAGAACTTTAAAAGGGGGGAGACAGAATATAGTAGAACTTTACAAAGGTGAACCCTCCCAACCTCTGCCCATTTCCTAGCCCATAACTTTCCTCCATGGTGGAATAGTTCTATAATATTTCTTGATTAGTCACTAATTGAGAGGTAGCTTAGACCATCTGTTAAAGTTAAGCTTTCCATTAAGGTCCAATTTGAGCTGTGAGGAAGTTTATTGGACTGTCGCAGCTGGAGAAGCCCCTTCCTTCCGGGAATCATATGTCCAGCCATCCTAGGGAAGAGAAACAGAATTGAGGTCTTATACCCAGCTAGTGGGCATACCTGGTTGGTTGTGGTACAAGTTGGAGAAAACCACTAGGAGCCAAGATCAGGAACTACACCACGTATTAGAACTGGGGAGGTGCACAAGGCTTAGGCCCATATTTGGAGGAAATGTAGGAAGGAGGTGGGAATGCACTGACAACTTTTCCCAAAGAAAGCCATGTAGTTCTTCAACTTCCAACTTCTGTTTTTGAACCTACGAGGTGGGAGATGAACTGAGGATTGCATTCTTTTAGCATATCCTCCTCCAGTGGTCCTGGACCAATTGAATTTTCTCAGTAACTGGGACTGTGCTTTTCACATCTGGATGCATTGTGGTATCAGAAGGGCACAGGAACAATAGCGGACACTGTGATAGACCATGCTGGGGGCCCAACAAGCATTAGAGGACAGGGACAGGAAATTCACGCTAAGTGATCCTTCCAGGTCCAGAATGGCGAGCCGGAAGCCCAAGGGAGGCCTATCAGCTGAGATCAGGGCTCATCCATGGAGTTTAGGGCACAATTACAGCTCAGTGACATGGGGTATATGGTTAAGAGCAAAGACAGGGTCTCAGCCCAGGGCAAGGCTAACCCACAGGAAAAAGGCAGTTATTTCAGACTGTAAATCAGAATACAAAATCAAAGACTGATGGAGTCTCAGGAGGTCGGCGGAATTCCAGTGGTGAGAAAGAGGGAGAGAGGTCTCAGAAATGAACTTGCAGAGAACTGAGACCCCTGAGTGGGCGAAAGCTCCTTATATCCCAGGGACCTCAGGCCAGACTGGTCTTAGAAATAAAGTCGGGATAGGCTTGTCAGGAGGTCCTGGGGTCAGGGAAAGACTGCAAAGGTGTGAGAAATGGGCAGTTTGCTTCAGGTATAGATTTTAATTGAGAGACCCCATCCTGGGAGGCAGAGAGGGGAGGATGCCATTCTTGGAATGAGGCCACAGCTGCACAGAGCTCTCTGTTGTTTATATTTGGGCTTTTACTACAACCCAAACAGCTGTTTCACCCAGTGTGATTTGGGGGTCACCTGTTCTGTTCCTCTAAAATCTCTTCCATATATTTGTTTATGCCTGAAATTCATCTAAAAGGATACAGAACTCTTCGTTCCACAGTGAAAAACGAGACTGATTAAATAAATACCTCCAAGAGAAGCAACGCTGTTTTTTCTATGTAAAGGTGTAAATTCAGGGCTGTAGAGTCATTCTCGAGATCAAGCTTAGATTGTGGAGGAGGGCGAGCAGGCACCGAGCATGGAGTTTAGGGTCGAGGGCACAGCATGGAGGAGACACAGGGCACAGATCAGTAAAGCTGGGAGCATAGACTCCTTACTGTGTGACCTTGAGGAAATTGCTTCATGCCTCTGTGTCTGCATTCCCTTATCTGTAAAATGGGGCTAATAGTAATACATACGTGTACCTCCCAGGATGGTTTCAGGGTTCAGTGAATTAATACTCTTAAACTAGTGCATGGTTCCACTTAAGTTATCAATAAATGCCAACCATTGTTCTGTGTGTTAACCAGTGCTTCAACCATTTTGCCTAGGCTTCCCCATTTCTCATGGATGTTCTGTGTCCTGGACGGAGAGTTGATCCCCAGGAGAAGGAGGCTGGAAAGTGGGCTGGAATGAGAAGGGACAGTTATGCTTCCTTGGGAGACTTTCGCTTCTTGCTAGGAGTAATCCCTAAGCTCTCAGTGTGGAAATATCTGCTGAGGAAAAGAGGAGGATAACATTTGGTGACTAGGCTTTAAGGAAGTGGATCTACTGACACTTTGACTTACCCTTGACCTGCAAGAGCTAGCTTCTTGGTCAACCTTGGCAAGATTAAGACTCAACCTGCAAGCCGTTTTATGACCTCTTGACAAGCCTGGGGTTGTTGAGGCCCTGCTCGACTTGATCTGCTGTTACTCCGGAGGCCTGCTCTGTGTCTCCATGGGCTCAGCCATCCATCACTCTGCATGGACCCTGGACATTTTGATAGACTGGGGTTAGATCCAGTTTCAGGAGTGGGGGTGGGGGTGGGGTGGGAGGTGGGGTGGCAGTTGGAACTCTGAATCTGCTTTTCGGAGACAGTTAAGTCATGGTAGGTTTCTTAAAGATAAGGAACAGAAGAAAAATAAGAGGACTTTTTAAATGTGTTTATCATTTTAGTCTATTTTAGGCCTTGAGTAAAATTAATGTAGCTCCTAGGACATTAGGTTTCTCATTTGTGAAACAGAAAAAATATTCTTGTAGATATTATCAGTGTGTGTGTGTGTGTGTGTGTTTATATATATATATAAAAGATTCTGGTTGTTCTTTTAGAAATAAAAATAAAAATATTTACCTTTCACAACTTGCTCATGTGTGGGTCCACTCAATATTGGCATGCCCATTGGTACCACAACCATCTAGGGTATTGTCCCTGTTATCAATCTACTGCAACTCATTGAGCAGACCCACAGGAAGCCCAGGAATGCAACCCTACCATAGAGTTCCAAGGTCAGAACCTGGAAATTCTCGGCAAACAGCACTGCTGTCTTTCAGAGATGCTTAGTGAAATTTCTATCGCCAGTTTGGTTTTAAACAGCAAGCCAATCAGTAGGGCTGATGATGGCCATGTGGGTGTGGGTAGAGCAACCGGATCAAACCAGAAGTCACAAAAAGCCATTTAGTCATCCTTTTCACAAAACACACAAACAAGTGTGTACCTCTTTGCAGGGCTGCTTCCACAACCTTTCATGCTGGTAGTTTAGAAGCTAGACAAGGATTCATTTCAAACCAAAGAGTAATTATTCAAGCGATAAAAATTTTCCAGTCAATTGGAAATTATGCTCCTCTCATAAAATTGAAATAAATTGTTCATTGTGAGAGACATGAATATGACTTCAAGATTTATAAAATTGCCTGAGCATTAGTTTATTGACCCACATTTCCTTCCCGACTCTTGCTACTGTAAAAACGACTTTTATTTCTCTCAAGCAAAGATCTAGAAATTCCACAGCATCATGTAATACCAAGCCAAATCATTGCCTTTAGTTCGGTAGATTTATTTGGGACTGTAACAAGGTGAAATTAATAATTTCCTTATGTTAATAGCATTTAGTCTCCTTTTTATTTTTTCCAGATTTCCCTAAGCTCTCCATAGTTTTAGTGCATATTAAGAGGAATATGGTGCTGAGTTTAGTCAGTTCTGCAATAAAAAGACATATGCATTTCTAAAAATCACCATGGGAGGCAAAATTGGCAATAAAAGCCACAAAATTTGTGGAATGAATGGGACTACTGATATAATATGCCAACACCTAGGTATGAACCTTAGGGAGCAATATCTTAGCCCCAAGCAACACAGCTTGAAAATAAATTTTCTCCTAGGAATTTTTTTCCTCCTGGTAATTTTCATCTTGGACACAAGTTAGTGACTCAATGGTTGTACCCACACTGAGAAATCAATTTTTCCCCTGCTTTATGTGGCCAGGTGATATTTTATCATCTCTTCCCATCCTCCCACATCACATTCATTCCATTAAGAAGTGTGGCTGAAAGTTTGCATCACTAACAGAAGGGAGTGGCTTTTACTTGGTGTTTGGTTTCCCAGCCCTGCACTTCAAGAGGTAGCAATCTGTTCAGGGAGTGAAGAATTGGTTTCCAAAAGATACAGGATTTTTGGGAAACAGTCAGGGAGTGGCACAAGAGGCAACCAGCGGGGCTGGGCGAGTGGCTCAGTTGGTTACGAATTTGCTTAAGAGCACGAGCTCTGAGCAACAGTGTTGCTGGTTCGATTCCTACATGGACCAGTGAGCTTCGGCTGAGCTGAGCTGCCACTGATCTGCCAACAGGTGGCAGGATAGCTCAGCTGGTGAGAGCACGTGCTCCTAATGACAAGATTGCCTGTTTGATGGTGGGCTACTCCCATCCACGGCTAGGACTGAATTCGTCCTTGAGCTGAACTGCCACCCAGATGGCTCAGTGGATAGAGCATGTGCTCTTAACAGCAAGACTGCCGGTTCGACTCCCGCATGAAAAAAAAAAAAAGAGGCAACCAGAAAATGGAACTCAAATCCTGACCCTTTCCCACAACTTCCTCTGGGAGGGGGCCCTGCTAAGATTGATGAGGCTTCAGTGCAGAGTATGATGATAAGCTAACAAAGGAAAGACTGTAGCTGGTAAAACAAAGACTGTGGAAACTTATTAAACAGGAAACGATCAAGTTACAGAAGACATTTTAAGAAAGTGGATAGAGGCTTTGTTCAGACACACAAATGTGTTATGAAAGTCAGGGAGCGAAGAGCCTGAACATCTCAGCCTCTGGGTCTGGGCAGTTTTGGACAGGATAGGTGTGGATTGAGGCTTGGCCCCGTGCTGCGCTTCAAACACAAGCAGTGCGGGCCTGTGGAAAAAAGATAGGTTTTGGAGACAGCCAGGTGTGTGTTTCAATTCTGTCCTTCCGACATTCTAATGGGTGACTTGGGAGAGTTATTTAGTCTCTAGGGGTCTCCTACTTTGCTCATTCATAAAATGGTAATATAAACCACACCTATGGTATTGAGCAGAGTAAAGAAGGTGGTGCCTGTGAAAGCACCTGCCCCAGTGTCTAACACATGGGAGATGATTGAGAAATGTTAGTTCCCTTTCCCCATCCCTCTATGTGTCTGGGGAGGGGGGTGTGAGTACATTGCTTTTTCTTTAAAGGTGCTTTTGGCTCTGTGCAACAAGTGGGGTGGTTGTGTGGACTAGAGAACTGGAGTCAAGGTCTTACATATTAGGACTTTCATTAGGCTCAAGAGCGAGAGACAGAGGAGGTCTTCAAATGTCCTTCTAGTGGGTTAGCCTGGTCATAGGATGGGACAGGGGACAGGGTTTCAGAGCAATGCACCTGCTTCAGGAATAAAAATCAAAAGTGGGTCTGGAATTTGGTGCCAGAGAACAAAGAACTCTATATGGGATAATAATTTTCAGAGTAACAAATTGTGGAGAAAGTAAATTGTATTCTTGAATGACTTCAGCTACTTAATTTTATAACCCAAAGCAAGCTTTGTGGAGAGTCAGTGATAAGGGCCATCTGTATGCTAAAATGAGTAAGAGTGTCCAAAAGTTTCTATGGGGAGAGATGCCCTCACACTCCCGTTACAGGTAAGAAGATACATTAAGATAGGTAACATGAGCTGTACATTGAGTCATTCAACATCTTTATCTCAGTTTATCTGTAAAATGGTAATTAAGAGCATGAGCCCTTTTCGCATGCTGTTATGGGCTGAGTTGTGCCCTCTGAAAATAAATATGTTAAAGTCCTAACCCCCAGTACCTCAGCATGTGACATAATTGGAAATAGGGCCTTTTTAGAGATAATTAAGTTAAAATGAGGTCATAAGAGTTGGCTCTAACTCAATATGACTGCTGTCTTCATAAGAAGAGGACGTTAGGGCACAGACAAGTATAGAGGAAAGATCATGTGAAGACACCGGGAAAAGATGGCCATCTCTAAGCCAAGGAGAGAGGCCTCAGAAGGAACCAACCCTGCAACACCTTGATCTCGGACTTCCAGCCTTCGAAGTAGTGAGATAATAAATTTGTGTTGTTTAAGCCACCAAATCTGGGATATTTTGTTATGGCAACCATCACAAACTAATACACATGCCCAGAGATTTAAAAAAGAAAAAAATAAGACTTACTTTTTTGAGAGCAGTTTTAAATTCACAGCAAAATTGAGAGGAAGGTACAGAGATTTCTCATATATACCCTGTCCCCCTCTGCCACTCCCACCCTCCCGCACAGCCTCCCATATTATCAACATCCCTACAAGAGTGGGACATTTGTTACAACTAATGAACCTACATTGACATATCATTATCATCCAAAGAGTATAGTTTACATTAAGGTTCACTTTTGGTGTTGTATGTTCTATGTGTTTTGACAAATCTACAATGACACGTATCATCATTATAGTGTCATATAGAGGATGGACTAATAATATAATATTCTAAATAAAGGGCAGATTTAATTTAATCAAATCTAATCCAAATATTTATTGAAGCCGACTCTTTGCAAAGAGCATCGGGATAGCTGTAGCAGAGAAATAGACAAGTAACATGCTATGCCATACTGCAAAGAGTTTGCTGTGGAAATGAGTCACACATTTACATTCTGAAGGCAGCTATCTTGAAGAAGCCATTTGTAGTGGATGCTGTGATACACTGCTGAGATTCTCCCTTCAGGACTGAGACACTCACTCCCCCAGCTGCCAAGAGTGTTGCTGGCTGATAGCTCATAGTCACGTACATTTCCAAGAATTGCTCTCCAAGGACTGAAGGAAGCTGCGTCTCCCCAGGTCATGCCAGAGGGAGCTTGCATCCAAGGACTGACTAATGATGCATATAAAGTCCCAGCTCCCTTGCCGAAAGTTGGAACATTTCTGAAAGACCACCTCAGTTCCAGAGTTTCCTGTGGGATCAGCTGAGGCCTCTGTCGTGACTGTGTCACAGTTTAACCCTCCCTCTTCCCACTCTTGTTTCTCTCAGTCCCTCACAGGTGTCCCCAGGTACACTCCCAAATAAACTTCATGCTAGCAAAATCCGCAACTCAGGGTCTGTTCTCCAGGGCAAGTGACCAATGACACTGCTCACTGTCTACTATTTTTATTAATACACTAAGGCTTTTCTCTGCTCAGGGTAAGTTGAAGTAAACGACAGCATGAATATTATGCATCATAGACTGTGGGGATGTTGGTGAAAATTTTCTATCATTTGGTGACATGTTGTATCTTATGGAAGCAGGTCTCATTTTTTTTTTCTTTTAATGAGTCATACAGCAGCCAAGGTAATCAGGAATCCAAATATTTCAAGTTACTCAACCATTATCAGAGACCTGCCAATGAATGCTCTTGCAGGCTGCTAGGACCGTGTAGAAAGCACAGCCCCCTTGCACGCTGCCACACAAGAGGATTACGTTTTGAGATGTGATTGCCTACCTGAGGAGTGGGTAACCAGTTTTTGGAGAAGCATTAAGACCACTATGAAAGCAGTCCAGTGCTCTTGTTGATTTTTAGAGTGATTGTATCGTAAAGAAAAACAAGGAAAAGTGCAGGCTCTAGAAACTGCTATGAACTCTGAGGGCGCGAGTGTTACTAGTCATGTGACTGAAGGAAAGTCATAACTGTCCTGTCCATCTGTTTCGTCACCTGTCACTGCGGACAGAGAGGAAAGAAGGTTGGCTGCAATCCTGGATCTCCAATTCCTTGTTGTCAGAGGTTCACAAAGAGCCACAGAGGGATGCTTCTGCCATTTCTCTTTCTCATGAGCCTTTGCATGTACAACCATATTCCCATGAGGAAGCCAGAGTTGATGAACTGGGCTGGACCATGTACCTGGGAGCTGCAAGGACAGACACCTGTTATCCTTCTAGTTTAAGGCTACATGTCCTGGTTGGCTTCCTTCCCCTCTAATCTTGACTCTTAAGTTCCCAAATGAAATCAAAGTGCTTCATATATAAGCAAATATTTCTCTTTAGATCTTGGAGCAGTGGCCTAAGCTCCAGGCTCCAGGGTTCCTGCTTAAGCTACTGCTGTGGTCAGTGGGGACACCTCTCACCAGTGCTCTCTGCAGAGGATCTGTGTTTTAGCCCTTGCCTCCTCTCCTCTGTTGCTATGATACTGAAATTTTTTACTTATCAGCTCAGCTTTTCCCACTTTTGAGCTAATTCCAGTCATTTTGGAGAGCATGCTCAGAGCTTCACATGTACCTGGGATTAGAGCACAGGATTTGCAGCCCTCGGTCTGGTTTAGGTGTGCTGAGGTTGAGTCCTGAGTCTTGGCTGTCTTCAGCCTGCTGCTGTTTCCATTATCTTCTATACTGAGAAGGTAAGGTTTACTGAACATCTGTCATGTTGTGACAGGTGCCCTGTTCTGAGGTCGTCTATCTACCATACAAAACCAGAGCCCTGACACCCCACTCTGGACAACGTCATCTTTGGAGGCTGTCCCATGTCCTGGCTGCAGCCCTGTTCCATTGGTCATCCCTTTGGGGTGGATTGTCACTACTTATGCATGTTTTGGCTGCTGCACCCTGTGTATGAATAGTATCCTAAGCCCCTCAGACAGTACTCATGGCCCAGAGTAAGCCCAGTTACCCAGCCGCTCTGGACTCTGGGAATTGGGTGGCTATTCAATATAAAGGGAATACTCTTTATATTCCCTGTGGAGCCAGCCCAGCTTTTCTTCCTCTCCTTCCCCATTAGCTTCCCCTGATGAGGTCTCAGAATACTTCAAGGAAGAGCTTCTTTCCAATGCTTATCTTTACCATCCCACATCCTACTGTTGCTATCCAGCCCTCCCACCGAAGGGAGCTCAGTAGAGAAGATCTTAAAAATAACAAGTTCTCCCCAATAGGGTTTTGTGAAACAGAAGACAACATTATTTATTATTTTTTTGTTTTAATCAGTGTATATAACAAGGATCTCCAATATGTAATGGACCTGCTTGCACCTCAGTGGGTTTCCTCAGCTGAGGTCACTTGATCTTAAACTGCAGGGTCTGCCTTAAGCTTTAGGGCTGACTTTGAATTTAAGATGAAATATAAGAAATGTTTTATGAGATCGAGGTGATTCAATAGCTAATTAAACTTTTTTTTTTGACCATGTGCCCTAGCTGTAGCAGCTGGGCTCCCACCTTTCTCCTGGAACGTTCCGCTTTCCATATTGCGTCACCCCTAATAAGAAGTCTGTCTCTGTGCTGATAGACTTCTCTGATTTTAGGTCCACGTAAGCCTGGGTCTCCACCTTGCTCCATTCCTCACCTTTCCTACTGACGCCTGGATCCTCCCTGATCTCAGCCAATGTCTGCTCCCAGGTTTCCTTTGCCACGTTCTCACCACTTACTCAGAAACCCTTCTTACCTTCTACTGGAACTCCCTCTTGCCCAATATTTGCTTGAACTGCCATCTATTTCCTATTTCCAAATACATTTATTGATTTAACATTTGTTGAGCATCTACACTGAGCTTATCATTGTGAACAAAACCCAGTCCCTGTCTTCAAGGAGCTTACAATTGACCGAAGGAGAGAGACGATTAAACAGGAAATACTATTATAGTAGCAGATAACTCTGCGAATAATATTGTTTAAATAAGCCTACTTTATCCTTACAGGAACGCTGTGAGGGAGATATTATTATTATCTCTATTTTATAGACATGGAAAGTGAGGCTCAGCTAGGTTAAATAGTTTGTCCTAGATCATAGAGACAGGAAGGGGAAGAATTAGGTTTAGAATCCAGGTCAGCCTGACTTTGCTATACTACTAATCCTCACCTTGTGCTATGATAGGTCAGAATACAGTTTATTCATTGACACACACACACAAAACCTGCTGAACTTTTGTTGGAATTACATTGACTTTACAGAGAAGTAATAGCTTTGCAAGATTGTGTCTTTTAATTCATTAACATAATTTGTCAGCCTTTTTGATCCATGATGATTCTTTTTTTTTTATTATTGGGGAATTGGGGGATCGGAACAGCACTGGGGAATTGGGGGAAGGGGAACAGACAAGTTGCTGTCCTTTTTTTGTTCTTCAGTCTAGTTGTGGAGGACGTTGCTTCACTGGCCCAAGCTGGCACCATCATTGCACTCTTCCCAGGCGAGGCGGATCAGTTGCTGGCTTCTGGACGGCCGCTCACTGCGGCTGCTGGCCGCTCACGCTGGCTGCTGGCTACACACTAGGCCATGGCAACCCACTGCAGCAGGGGCTGCAGCCTATCCTGTTGCCGGCGACTCATGGCAACCCAGCTCCAGGTTGAGCTGTTGTTCAGCATCTTAGCTGTAGAGGGCAGTGTCACTGGCCCTCATATGTGGGATCCAAACCAGGCCCTCTAGCGTCCCAAGCCAGTTCTTAACCAATGAGCCAGTCGGCCGGCCCCATGATGATTCTTTATATTCTCTACATGTTTTGTAGTTTTCTGTGTAAGTGTCATGAATTTTTTTTTAGCTGAGCCACCCTGCCACCTGTTGGCAGCTCAGCGGCAGATCAGCTCAGGCCGGGCATTAAACTGCTGTTGCTCAGAGCTCAAACTCTTGAGCGAGCTTTTAACCAACTGAGCCTCTCGGCCGGCCCCCGAATCTTTTTTATTAGATTTATTCTTAGGTATTGGCTCTTTAAAAAATCTTTTTGGTATTATTTTAAAAGTATTAATTTCTAATTGTTTATTCCTATTAATAGAAACAAAAAATGATCTTTGTATATTGCACCTACACCCAGCAACTTTGCTAAATTTATTTATATTCTAATAGTTTACCTGTAGTTTTTTTTTCTATCTATACAGTCGAATTATATACAAAAGTGGCCCCCTTCTTTTCTAATACTTACATCTTTTATTTTTCTTGCCTTACTGTTCTTATATCATCTCATTATCTGAATAAATAAATGAAAGATAATTAGGGTGTAATAAGATACACTTTTCTCTGACTGATTTCACAAGTTTCTGTTGTCTTTACCATACTGGCTTGTTCAGTAGTAGCCCTTGTGTAGCCTACAGTCTGATGTCAACCAGAGTTAGAAGTGGGTGGCACCCAGAGTTGCTAAGAGTTGGATCTGTGTAGCTGTATGAGAGCGTCTATGACTCATTTATTAGTAAGGGTTTCGTTCTATTCATCGTAGCTCACAGAAGACTTATTAGCATTGTTTGTTTGTTTATTCACAGACAACACTTCAGAATTGAGAGAGAGAGAGAGAGAGAGAGAGAGAGAGAGAGAGAGAGAGAGAGAGAGAGACATTGATTGGTTGATTGCATTTGTTAAAAAGCTTTCCTGAGCTTTGTCCTGTTTTTTAGCTACAATACCTCCAGAACCTCTATAGAGTCCTCTAATATTGCTACAAGGCCTGTAAAATCCTCCTAGTGGCTGGAGAATCAAGCCATGGTTAACTTTGGGTAAATCTGATACTGGCTTTACTCTTATATTAGAAAGATTAGTGTTACAGGGGGCTCACAATGTAGCATGCAGCCCCCAATTCAGAAAGCCACAATATCATTAATCTTACTAAGTACAGTAGTCCCCTTTACTTGTGGTTTGCTTTCTGTGGTTTCAGTTACCTATGGTCAACCATGGTCTGAAAATAGTAAATGGAAAATTCCAGAAATAAAGAATTCATAAGTTTTAAATTGTTGCTATTCTGAGTAGTGTGATGGAATCTCGTGCCATTCTGCCTGGGATGTGAATCATCCCTTTGTCTAGTTTAACCACACGGTGCACACTCCTCACCCTGAGTCACTTAGTAGTCCTCTTTGTAATCAGATCAACTGTCATGTCATCACTGTGCTTGTGTTCAACTAACCTTTACTTCACATAATAATGGCCCCAAAGTACAAGAGTAGTGATGTTGGCCACGTGTATATGCCAAAAAGAAGTTGCAAAGTGCTTCCTTTAAGTGAAAAGATATGTATGTAAAGGAAAAAACAGTACTAGAGGGTTTCATACTATTTGTGGTTTCAAGCACCCACTGAGGGTCTTGGAAGTATCGCCCATGGATAAGACGGGCCTACTGTATTTTCCTTGAACTTGTCTTTGACTGGGCATCAAATGCTGATACCTCACCCCAAATGACAATTCTGATCTTGACATTTCAGATTTTATTTCTTACTTAGTGAGGCAATCATGGAATGTATAGGATTAAGTCTAGCATATAACAAAGGGCTGAATACTTCAGATTTTCAAGCTTATGGGCAGTAGAGAAGTCCTTCCTAAAGAAATTCCTTGACTTCATGGCTGATATTTATTGACCAGTAGAAATACAGAAAAATGCACATAAACATCAGTATTTCTTTCCATAGGGAAGAGGGTAAAGTCTATATAAAGAAAATTGGGGCTACTTAGTGACTGAGGATCAAAATTTAGGTTTTCTAACTAGTACAAATCTTTCTCCAGTATATCATTTTTTCACCTAGCATGCCAATGTTATTGCTTAATTTTGAACAAAAAATTGAGATAGAGTATGGCTTGATAGTTCTTTCTATTTATCTATGTCTTTCTGTTATATATTTACATCTAATAGACATATAGTTTCAAGCCGTGTACTCAGTTATATGAGAAATAGTTTCTGGGGCCGGCCTAGTGGCGCGTTGGT